>NC_141540.1:61180000-61390000 GCF_021556685.1 Rattus norvegicus | reverse complement strand
GTGCTCCAGCTCCCCAGCTCTTGTGAACTGTCAGTAATGCTGGGATGGGCTTTGGCGATGCAGTCGTCTTTGAGTCATTTCTGCTTCTGTAAGTAACCCTGATAAACTCATTGGTTCGTCAATTGGACCTCGATGGTATCCGTACTTTGGTCTGTCGTGGGCTCCGTGTCTGGGGTGAGTAGATGGGCATCAAGAAAGGTTGTGTCACACAGCGTTACCCCACCCATTACCTTTCCTGATTCTGCCTTTTACTACCCTCTGACCTCCTTCCTCTCAAATAATTTCTCTTTATTTACTTTAGTACTTCTTGCTTCTTGAATAAGTTTGTTTTTAAAATTAAAAATAGTTTTTTTCATACAATATATCCTGATTATATGTTTTCCTTCCCCAGTTCCCTTAAGATCCTCTCCACCTCTGCACCCACTCAAATCCACATTCTTTCTTGCTCTCTTTCATTAGAAAACAAACAGGCACCTAGAAAAACTAATAAAATAAGAAAAACAAAAAACAAACAAACCAGAATAAAACAAAACAAGCAAACAAAAAAAGAAGAGCCAAAGATAAAGCACAAGAAACACAGACACACACACACACACACACACACACCTCACATACACACACATACACACTCACACATACACACACACACCTCACATACACACACACACAGACACCCCACACACCTCACATATACACACACACCTCACATACACACACACACACACACACACACAGACACCCCCCCACACACACACAGGCACAGACACACACACACACCACACATACACACACACACCACACACACACACCACACATACACACACACCACACACACACACACACACCACACATACACACACACACCACACACACCACACACACACACACACACCACACATACACACACACACCACACACACCACACACACACACACACCACACATACACACACAGGCACACACACACACAGGCACACACACACCACACATACACACACACACCTCACATAAACACACACGCCTCACATAAACACACACACCTCACATACGCACATACACATACACCACACACACACACACACACACACGCACACACACACACACACACGCACATGTCCCCCCACACGAAGGCACAGACACACACACAGACACACACCACACACACCATGCACACACAGGCACACACACAGGCACACCACACACACACATACACACACACACACCACACCACACACACATACACACACACACACACACCTTTGCAGATAGAAATTCCATAAAACACAAAACTGGAAACCATAATATAAGCAAAAGACAATTAAGAAACAAAAACAAAAACAACAAAAAATGACTAAGTATTATGAGAGAGAGAAAAAGTCCTCTCCAAAAAAGACATGAGTTCACTTTGTGTTGGCTGTTGACTGCTGGGTGCTGGCCTGGTCTTAATTGGGGTTATATTAGAGCTATGAAACATGAAATTGGCTTATTTCAGGTAACACGATGACACACCCCTTCTATGAGAACTCCTGCGAACAACACACTTTTGCTCATTTTATTTTATTTTTATTTTGTGGCTGAATAAAACTCTATTGTGTATGCGTGCCCCATTTTCTTCATTCACCCGCCTATCAGTGGATTCCAGGGTAGATTCTATACCTCATCTCCATTCATCATGGTGTGCAGGTTTCACTGCTGTATACCCACTTCTGTGCATATGTCCGTGTATGCCATAACTGGATCATATGAAAGTTCAAAGATAAAATACTCTTGAAGAAGTTTAAAAGGCCTGGAAGGTTCTGAGTATAATACATCGAATACATTGTATCTTGTTTGAGCTAAATAAGCCAAACAGTAATTTACAAACACTTGGGGGACAACAGCACAACATGGTCTAACTGAGCAACATGCAAGCCAATAGGAAGGGAGCCAGGGCACTGAAGAGGAACAGAACTCCAAGTCCATCAGGAGGCTGATCATCTATGTGCACATCCCTTCTAGCCAACACACAGAGGGAATCAGGCCACAGAGAGCTCTTGAAGAGAGACTCTAGCTTTAAATCTTAGTTGTGAAAAAAAAAAACACCTCACAAATCCAGGACAGCCCTACAATCTCTTCCATAATCCTTTTCCCTTCCCCACACCCTCCTGCAAGCCATACATTACATACTATGCTATCCCACGATGAAGGATGAAAGGGAGAGGTGGCTCACTGGATGTAATTCATCCCCCAGGTAACAACATCCGTCCATTCATCACAGTAAATTTGTCATGATGTAGTAAGTTCCGTGATGTCTCTCACTCCTGTTGCAAATGGATTTAAGTTTCTGACACAGGACCTCTGGGGAACACATTGAGACCACGGAAAGACTTAGCATCCAAAATAAATAAGAAACTGGGACAACCGGAAGGCAAGAAAGCAATCTGCTAAATAAATAAGCCAAGAGCCTGAACAGGTATTTCCCTAAAGAAGACAGACAGACAGATGAGCAGCAGGGACATAAAATCTGTTTCAGTATCAGTCATCACTAGGGACAGACAAATTGAATATTCAATGATGTAACTCTCCATACCTGCTTAGGGTTGCTCTCATCGGTAGCAAAAGGATGTGGAGAAAATGGCACCCTCAAACACCACAGGTAGAAATGTCCAGCTATGAGGGCCCATGCATTCTTCAGAGCATTCAAATAAGAACATCCCTATGACCCAGCACCTTCACTACTGAGAGTACAACCGAACAAGTGAAATTAATTTTTTTGTTATGTGATCTTCCTCTATTTTAATGTAACTAAGGTTTTATGAAATTTGCCAAGAACATAATGATTTTAATTATACGTAAATCTATGCTAAAGTGAATCACAACAGAGAAGAAATGGATTCATTTTTTTTTAATTTTTATTTCCCATTCCCATTTTCCTTAGAAGAGGAAGTCCTCCTCTGGGTCTCAACCCCTCTACATCCCCTCAACCTCCCCGTCCTCCTGAAGAGACATCGGCATTGTTATAATCATGGTAGGACTAAGCTCAACATCTAAGATAGAGACTCAACCCGTGTCCACAAATATGTGGGAAAATTAAAAACATGTAGTATTTATAGAATATAATACTGTCTATCCATCATAGAAGGGCATCTGGTTATTTGCAGCAACCCACTTGAGGCTGGAGGACATTGCGGTATAGCAAAGTAAGCAGAAATTCATTTCTGGAATCTAAATGGCTAAGCTCACAGAAGTAGAAGGTAATTATGGTTGCCAGTGGCTAGGGTTAGGGCCCATCTATAGACTGGATACTTTACCTTAAACTTCACATTTTATACAGAACTTGACTCATATATAAATCTCGTAGTTCTGAAAAATACCTGACCACTCATAGACTAAAAATATATGATCACTCAACTTTTAGAAGAGAACAGTAAAAATTGTATACAATCGTAGGCAAGGAGTTTTGGTAGATGACGCTAAATTCACATACAATAAAAGAAAATTGGAGTTGATGAGATATCTGGGTGGGTACCCGCTGCCGAGCTTTTGGATCTGAGTTCCGTTCCCAGAACCAACATGGCAGAAGGGAAGAACTGACTCCCACAAGTTATCCTCTGATCTACACAGATGCACCACCCCTATCTACAGAGGTGGGAGGCAGGAGGGGAGACTGAATTACCACCACCACCACCACCACCACCACCACCACCACCACCACCACCACCACCACCAGTAATAATTATGATGACGATGAGGTTGGAGAGGGGGCTCAACATTTGAGGGTGTGAACTCTTTTTGCAGAGGAACCGAGTTACTTTGCGCACCCATATAAAGCAAACCTGTAATTCTACCTCCAGGGAAATCTGTCACCTGTGAGTTTTGTGGGGACCTGAACTCACTACAGACATTCCCACATAGACAGACATACACATAAAACAAAATGCATATTAAAAATGGATGAATTTGACAATAAGCCCCCTGTCACGTGAAAGACACTGCTAGGAAGCCGAGAGGCCACCTCACCTACATCTTGGGAGGAAAGAATTTCAGGCACCCAGATGGACGAGTCATCGGGATATATAAAGAACTCTCAAAATCCAACAGCTGGCAGAAAAACCAGTGTAAACATGGGATCAAGGCTTGAAGCGCATCAGAAAGAAAGGCTGGAAGTCAACAAGCTCAAAAGTCATTAATGAGTGCATATTTAAAACTGTGATGTAAATTCCGTTTCAGAAATTCTAAATGAAAATTGCTAATACTACTTAGTCCTGGTAAAGACCTAGGAAAAAGGAGGCCTCAGATTTTACTGATACGGATACAAAAAAAAAAAAAAAAGAAAAGAAAAGAAAAGAAAAAATAGAGGCACTTGGGGAAAGAGCTTGGCAGTTTTTCTAAAATTCACCATGCACTTACATATGCCACGGCAAACTCACTTCTCTGCACACTCACCACAAAGAAATCTTAGAGAAATCGGATCATATATTCGAACAAAAATGTTTTTAAAATTTTGTAGTAACTCTATAATTAGTCTCAATGGAAATAATTTGAATATTCTTCCAGAGGTTAATGAATAGATAAACCTTGGTAATCTGTACAGTGAAGTAGTGGTCATCCATAAAAATGAATGAACTTTTGATCCACATGACTTGAATACATCTGAGAGGTTTTAGACTGAGTGGAAGAGGACACCGTCAGAACATCCTCAGGCCTCCTATTTTAATTGGCATTCTCAAAAGAAAAGACTCTGCAGCGACAAAAACAAAAAGCAGAAAAACGAAATCTGAACTGATGATTGTTAGCATGAGGGGTGAGTGCAGAGAGAGAGAGAGGCTGAATTCCACTGGGAGATCAGAGATGTGGCCCGATGTGCAGGCACAGCCAAGCTTTTGCTCATAATAAAGCATCCTCCTTAGTATAAAGCTTTCTAGAGATAGACAAGTTCACAGATGCCACCACTTTGGTGATGGAGGTCGAGGAATTATCTGCTGATATTTCTATTTTCTGTGCAAAGTAGGAAGAAGCCACTTTAAGAGTGAATGAAGGGAAGACGTGGGAGGCTTAAGGGTCCTTTAAAGAGAAAGTTCACCAAGATGTGTGCAAGGGTTTTTCCTGTGTTGCTGGCAGTTCAGTGACAATTTTCCCTAACTGAGGGATGCAGGCTTTCTCCCAGAATGCTTAGTAAGTGGTCCTTTAAAGCCACACATCTGCTTTCAGATTAAGAGTACTTTTTTTTATTATAAAAATCAACAGTTGCATGAGAATAACCAGTGAGCTTTGATGGTCACAAAATTATAAACAGATGTTACCTTCTGGATATGACCTTAGTGATTTATGAAGAGGTCTTTCCCAAAGGAAAGAGGGAGATTTATGAAACTACATTGGTCAGAGGGAGTACAGTGTGATTTGTTATTTCAAATTTTAATGTAGTTGACTCCAAGACCCAGAAGGTCCAGTGACCTTTTGAATAAGTCTTTGCACAGCAAGTTTTGTGTTACTTACTTATGATAGGAAGAAAAATATGAGGCAACATTTTAAAAATGGCCCGTCCTCCAGAAGGAGCAATCAACTCCTTTTGGGATCTCTGACATTTGTGTTTTAAGTATTGCTATCCCTTTCTTCTCTAGAGAGGAGAGAAAAATTTGTAATATCAGGAGCTTTTCTTGGCAATGTCGACATAGAACACACCAGTCTGAAATGGATTTAAGTGAAGGAAACGTTGTGATTCATTTAGTCAGTTTTTTCTTACTCTTGATTTTTCTCTAAAATGCTTTTCCATGCATATAAAAAAATGACGTCTTGGCATTTATAGAAGCAACAAGGTCAAGAAGTGATAGCCTTGAAGGAAAATATTAGAAAACAAACCTTTGGTTGTTCTATAATTATATTGGTAAGGAATGTCCCAAACATCACTACAATGTCTATCTTCAGTCAATCATAGGCATATAACAGCACTGAAACTTACACATTACAGCCTCCTGAGATACGATGGTCCAGGTCTGTGAGGATGACCTCTCAAGACATAAATCTTGCTCACTCCAGTTGATCACTATGGGATATTATACACACAGTTTGAAAGGGTCCATAACGACTGTGCTTGTGTGTCCAACTAGTTCTGTAGACTTCTGTTTGCATGTCCTTTTATGCTCTAATAACATATCTATGCATATGAATATAAGTCTCTGTGAATACAGGCTTGTTCTGATTCTGGATATCAGATAACCAATTTAACAGCAGTGCTCATCCTTAAAGACCATCTCTCTTGTTACAAAAATAAAAACAAAACCAGGATTTTTATAAGATGACAAGAAATGCATCTACTAAAACTGCAAGCATGCACGGAACCTAAAAGGCTTAAAATAGAAAGAAATCCTGACTAGTTTCCCAGTAATCTAGCCTTTAAGCATTTACTACTAAGAGGTGAAAGCAGTCTCACTAGGAGGTGCTGGGCAGTTAACCATCCCATGCATTTGACTACTTACATATCTGATTTGTCTACATTAGAAGCCGAAAAGCAAGATCAGCAGTCTAATGCCCGTGTGGGCACAATGGGATCTGTTCTCCTCTCTTTAGAGAAGGACCTGAGTCCAATAATAAGGACCGGTTTCCACTAGAGCACCTGTAAATGTTCCCTAGGTATCCTTTCACATAATCACTACCACATTCCCTGAGCATCCCATTAGAAAAGAAAAGTAGTTGTTTCTTACTTCCATCAAACCATAAAGACACTGGGTGCCCTTCCCTTCTCCCTAATCTTCTCATCCATTGAAAGTTGAGCCTTACCCTGAGAAACTGACATCACAGGAGAGACTCAATAGTGCTCTGTGTTGGTAGCATAATTGTCGTGGGAGTCTTCTCTCCTATCTCTTGATTATCACTCAACTGTAATAGAGTTGTTTTCCATTGGATAACTGTCTGTTACAGAGTGGAACACAGTACAATGAAAGCATTACGGTTTGGGACCATGGTAATTGGAATAAGTCAGATTTTGCTGGAAGAAGAACAATGCATAACAGCTCAGATGGAAGGAGTCAGATGTCTTCCAGTTCTGGAAGAACCGAGTTCATTGCTTGGAGGGGAGGTTGACAGAAATGTGTGTTGAATTCTAAATAAATGTTACTCTAAACTCAAGATCTGCTCTCTTGGAGGAAGCTGGAGTACAGAAAACTGCCCATATGGCTAGAATGCTTTTCTTAGCCAGAAAAATAGGAACCTACTCCTATTTCTGAAATTCCTGAAGAAATGACAGGATTTACGTTCCAAGGGTATTTGATAAATAATGAAGTAATGCAATTTCATATACACCTTTGGTTACATGTAATTAAAATACAATTATTTACAAGTAGTCATGGTGATTAGAAACTGTCCCCACTGACGTGAAAAAATATTTTCTTTAGATTAGCATAAAAATAACTCATTGTTTATAGCAGAACCTTTTAATTGCCTGAGAAGCTGGGCTCCAACTTTAAAACATAATATCTGTTTTAAGAATAGTGTTTATAGCAGGTGAAGAGTTATTTTGAAACAGGGCTGAGGAGATGGCTTAGTGGTTAAGAGCACTTGTTACCAAGCCTGGACACCCATGTTCCATCCATGAGATCCACACAGAGGAAGGAGAGAACCAGTTTCCTCAGTTGTTTTGTGGTGCCCATATGCACACTGTGGCACTTGTACATACACACACACACACACACACACACACACACACACACACAGAGGCATGCACACACATGTACACACTAAACTAACAAGTAATAAAAAACCAAAATGTCAGAAAACATAGAAATTAAAGTCTTGTCTTAATAAAACTACAGAGAAATAAACACTCATTAGAAGAGGAAAGGAAGAACGAGGAGGTCCTTAGTTGGCCTCTGGAAGGGATCCCTGCCTGTTCTTCCTTGCCCACAGCTAGTAATTGGAGGGGCAGCTGGTAGACACACATGGCTACACTTCTGTTCCACCGTATCGTACACACTCAATGACTGAAATGAATGCCAGTTAGCTAAGGTAGCTCTTTGAAGACTCTTAGAATAGAAATTCTTCCAGGGAAGGGTCAAATTGTTAGGAACTACACAGTCCAGCTCGGGATAGACTAAGTGAGCTATAAAAAATGTTAGAGATGGAGACGAAGCTCAAAAGCACAGCCCTGGAAGGCAAACTTAGAGATACTAAGATTTGAGAGGAGGATTCTGCTGGCCCTGAGAGCTGATGTTGGAGGGTGAGGGATAGAGGACCCAGCGTGGCACAGACACTAGAAGACAGTAGCTTTATGTCCAGTATGAATTCATAGCACACTGAGCTGACCTGGGCTCATATAGAAACATGATGCCTGACTCCAATGTTATAGGCTTGAAAACTTGGACCCACCCTTTCCCTGCAGTATACACCCAAGACTTGGAGAAAGGAACTTCAACCTTGAGTGTGTACACGACATCAGAACACAGAATTATCAAGGCCTACTCATGCTGGAGAATGACTTCCAAGATACTAAGCTTTTATAGGTATTCATTCAGTAAAATAATATTTAAAAATGGACCCGAGGATGCTAGAAAATACATAGGGAATTACTATTTTATATTTACCTAAAATGACATGTAATGCATATAGGTGCATTTGTTTATTGTATACTAAATTGTGTGTGTGTGTGTGTGTGTGTGTGTGTGTGTGTGTGTAATTCAAATGAAATTACACCACTTACAGTCATAAACTACTGCCAATAGCCATACACTATCTGACAAAATCCCCAGTATCAGGGTTTGAGAAACCTTCTTCCAAGTGATTGGGGAATCTAAGAGAAACTCAGAACAATACAGGCTGCTTCCATTGCTCTTAGTTTCCTTCCATAAACTGAAGGTAAGTCTCTGTCACTGAGCATACAGTGCAGTTTTGATGCAGAACTCAGAGGATCATAGCTAGAGCCGACAGGAAGTGCTCTCACGAAGGACTAGCTTTCATAGAACCCAGAAGAGGCTATGCAAGCTACCAAGGAAAGAAAGCATCCTATAGTCTTGCCTAGCTATGACACCTATGACCCACAATGGCCAGTTGTGGAGAGATATGCCCAAAGGTGCAAGAGCAGCAATTACATCGTGGTAGTACCCAACAGTCTAATTGGCATGGCCCCTCAGCACGAGTGAAATCATGCCTGGTACTATAACCTTAGCCAGGGACAGTGACATAGGTCTCAGGGGAGAACCAACCCATTACTGCCACTTTCCCAAACAAGTATAATTTCTAACTGCACTCTAAATAATTTGTCTTTTTATATACAAAAGCTATAGATCTCGCTTCCCTCAACAAAAAAGTTGGTTTTTTTGTTTTTTTTTTTTTGTTTTTTTTTTTTTTTTTTGTTTTTGCAGCAGAAGTAGACATTACAGAAAGCCACCAGGGGATAGGAGGCTTATGGACAGGAAACCGGGAAAGGGAATTACATTTGAAATGTAAATAAAGAAATATATCCAATAAAAAGAAAGTCTCCCTCGTTTATCAGATCACCTCTCCTCACTGCTTAGTTCCTAGTGACCAAGGGCTTTTTGGCTGCTTGGTTGGTTGTTTGGTTGGCTGGCTGGTTGCTTGATTTTGTTGTTTTGTTATTAAGTGTCTCTTTAGAATACTTCTATATATAGTGCCATATATATAATTTATGCAGCTCCTTCAGATTGACTTAATGAAAAAACTGTGGAGAACAACTGATCTCGTGAGATGCACACAAATATGTGTTTTGGGTACCTATGCCTGTATATGCACTGACAGAGGCCAGAGGTCATTTTTAGGTATCTTATTCTATGACTCTCCACCTTCTTTTTTGGTACTGGTCTCTCATTGAACCTGGGGTTTACTCACTGGCTAAACTGGCTGACAAGAAAGACCCTGGGACCCTCTTATTCTGCCTTTTAATGCTTGAGTCACAGTGTACATAACATGGTTAACTGCTGATATAAACTAGTATCCAGGCTTCACTGTGCACATGAAGCGTTTGCAGAGGAAGCCATCACCTCACTCCCTCAAAAACCTCTTTTTGTCAGCTCTCCCCTCGGATGCACTTAATCTTTTATTTTAAATATTGTTTGTCTCATACATATTCCTCTCTGAAGGCCATCATCAGAGGTGGGGGATTGGCCTTTGATGATGGGAGTCTGTTTAGTCAGGTCTCTTCTGTCACCTTTGGGATCAAGGAATTGAACTCAGGCCCTAGAGCCCTGACAGATAAAGCGTCTCTCTCCACTGGCCATCTCATTGACCCATGGGTTTTTAAAGTCAAGTAGATGATAGAGTAGGCCATGGGAATGACTATACTACCTGTGCCTTGTCTTGCCTTAGCCTTGAGGCTGATGCATACTTCGTCATGAAAGGGTTGTCCACCATTATACTGCTTCTGGTAATGAGAGGATGTTCATCTTTTATGAACTTTGTATTTTTTAAAAGTTTATAGTCTTGATTCTATTTTATGTATTTCTTTGTTAAAATTAAAAACCAAAGCAACAGTTTCTAATTTGGTCTCTGAGGTATATGCCCACCACCATAATAAAGTATAGAGCGCTCCATTTCCCTCCCTCAGAAGGTGACCCAATAGCCTTTAGTGGTCAGTCTCCATTTCTTTTCTGTTTTGACCCCGCCGTCCATTCCACAGCTGCAGGCAATCACTTATCTAGTTTTTGTTTCTAGATATTTGAGCTTAAAAAAAATCTTACAATTTAACTGTTGGCCACCATTTTTCCCCATACTAATGAGGGGACCAGATTTTTCAGATGCCACATGTGAACAAGAACAGTTTATGCCACTGAGCTCTGAAGTTGGCATTCAGTTCCTTCAACAGAGATTTGCTAATTAAGATCATCTTTACATTTCTGAGGCAAACTTTCCGCTGCAACTGTTTACATGAAAGCATGCCAATTCGACTTTTGTGTCAGGCACTTCTCATTAAAAAAATAATTCTTTCAAAAACCTTTGAAAGAATAGTCCGACAATAAACATATCTTCTTATCATGGTAGATAGAGATCTCTACTGTCTTCCCATGTGAGAACTTCTGTGTTCTAATAGGATCATGCTTCCTCCATCTACCAGGGGTCGGATACATTCATCATCTTAAGATATGTTACAAGGTTTTATGAATCATTTTCCTTAAATCTTCAAGTTATTGCAAACATAGTAGCATGATGACAAACCCATTCCACAGATTAGGAAATGTGAGGCCCAGAGAATGTACACTGTGAAGGACAGGGGCCAGGATCCAGATTCGGGCAGGCAGGTTTTAGTACCTAAAGTTATTGTTTTGTTTGTCTTCATGACAAGTGGCTTATATAATAATCTCGCTGTTTTTTAAATACAACTGCGTCATTCCAAAATATACCTTCTCTCCCACAAGTATTTAGGACACAGTTTAACACTTCATGAGGCTGTCTTTTATCCTTTTCTATTCTTATAGAAAAATTTGTATTTTCTCTAGTAAATTCAGGGTTTACCTTGAGAGAAAACCCTTTTCGCTTTCCTGCAATAGTTGGCTACAACGTTTTTCTACCTGTGATCAGATTTAGAAGTCGCAAGCAAAATGATAATATCTACTATTCAAACATTTGTCAGTTAGAGTACAGCAAGCAAATTTTCAAGTAATTGGGATAATATCAGTCATTCAGAGTCCAAGGAAACAAAATGTCCAGAGGTAGACAGTGGACAAACTCTTTGTCTTTAGGGGAGGCTCAGAGTCACGCAGGTTTGCCAGGAGGATGCCCGGTTGGATTAGGGTTCCGCGAAACTGTGAATGCTACCTCACAGATCTTCTCAGTTGTCAGATCGTGTTCAGAGGCGTCAAAATAACCACCTGACCATGTCTTTGGATTTTTATGGAGAAGGAAAGATCTGTAGAAGAAAATTCTTTCATGGGCACAAGTTTTCAGATGCACTGTAGTACAGATGAAATAGACCACATCTGTAGATTATCCAGTTACCCGAAATCAACATTTTTCACAGAGAAGGGGCCTAACGGATTAGCTATAGATCAGATGTTTTAGAATTGGTGCTGAACACAGTTCCCTTCCAACCTGCATCTGTGTCCAGGTTCACTCATGTAATGGATGAAAACCTCAGGTACCAGCTGAGGTGCAAATGTGCACGGGCACGCACAGGTTCCACAGACACAGGCGCGAGCACGCAAGGGAGAGATCGCTTTCTGTTATCAGTTAACTGGCATGTGTCCTCGCTCATGCCTTACTCAGATAATGCATATAATTTACATGAAGCTTACTAAAATAGTACAGGTTTGTGTACATTATCTCATTTAATTCTTAAATCGCACCCTGTTGTAAATCATCAATTTTCTTTCCCTTTATTCATGCAATGTCACTTTCTCCCAGGGAGAACTGGAAAAATAAAAATAAAACCTATCTGGAATCAAGAACACAGTATAAATTTCTTGCCATTTAAAAAAAATCTACCTTTATATTAATGGACCAATAGTCTCTCAACCTCATTTACGGTGGTATTATATCTGGCACATCCCACGTTGTGCACCTTTACCAGCTAAATAAAAGACACTGAATGATGGGAGCTGACTGCTTATACGTACAGCACCACGCTCTGCCCCGTCTGCATCAAGAACTGAATCATTAATGTGGTAAAATAGCTACAGATCTTCTTTTTTCTGTAAATATTGACTTTAGACCAGTGAGTCATTCTGGGTTGCTTTTCCTGTGTTTGTTAATCACTCCTTCCCAAAGAGTTTCCAGAGCTTTAAGATTGTCTTCGGCTGTTTTCTCTGATTTAAGTCAGAAAATGAACATTGCTTCAGAGTTGAACGAAGAAAAAGATAACTCATATCCAATTGAACAGAGAGCACTGGCTTCAGTGCAGCCAGACTTATTGATCTGTTCAGTGTCAATGATGGGTTTTGCTTTGTTGCTGGTCCATTCAGCTGTGTTTTTAATGAATATCGCTATCTTAATATATTGAAAACAAGTGAGATTTGATTATCAAGAAAGTCTAAATAGTCATTATGAGTTGAAATTATTTAAATGAAAAGCGCTAATGTTCATAATATAAATTAGCTAATTATCTTTCTGTGGCAAAAATCATTACTATAATAGGCACTTATAATAACATTATATGATACATTGGCATTAGAAAATTTGATTCTAAAATAAGTTTATAATTAATTTTTTCTATTGGAAAGCTATGGGGAAACATCGGTGACATTCACAGTGATTCAATGTTTGTAAGCATCTTTCAAAATTCCACTTTAAAAGGAAATAGGGCTTTCTCCCTCTTTTTGAATTTGACTTCACAAAATAGTTTTCAATAGATGTAACAATAAGCTTATCCAAACATTATCATCCATATTACTCTGAATATTAATGGTGATGTGAGTGGAATTTTGATGTGTGATCTTTTTAGAGTGACTTTTTTTATAATTCACAAAACAATCACTACTCTGTGAATATGTATGTCTCCCATAAAAATGTGATTGAACAACATTTTATAAGGCTGCTTATACATAAAATGAGAGAAGGAAAAACTGTGGAACTACCCAACTGCTTAGACAATTTATGCATATATATGTATATATATATATATATATATATATATATTCTTGTTTGCGGCAGGAAAAGAGAGTTGAATTATTTTTTTAATTTTCATCTTGATTTTGAATGTGGGCATTTATTATCCATGTTTCTGCTTACAAGACAGATAATAGTCAATTGATAATAAAAAGTAGTAATATCAAATATATTTCTTAGTATTCAATTATTGTCCCATGTTTGTTATCTGATTCTTGATTTTTTAAAAAGCAAAATTGACTTATTATGATGATTATTGCATTCTTACGGAGTATCTGATGAGTCTAGGTAATGATAAAAAAAAATAACCAAACAGCAGTGGAGTTCAGAAGAGTTAAGTGATCTAGAAATGTGGATTTGGGAATCTCTGACATGTAGCCCTGAATTAACCAATTAACTTAAGTAGAAAGTAACAAAAATAATTTCTTGAAAATAGCAGCTGTGTAACAATACTGAGAATTTAGAAACATTTGTGCCAAGCACCTCTTTTTTGGTGTACCAGTTTCCTCAGAAATTGAAACATTCTATTCTACAAGGAAGATCCTTAAGCAAAAGAAACAACTCAAAATAGATTCAGGAAGTTTCAGAAATTGACCAGATTGACTAGGCCCCTCCCTCTTAAGAGTAAAAATTAAAGGTTGGGAAGAGTCACTCTCAGACCAACCAAGCCACACAGAGAAGACTGTGAGACGGGATCAGCTTCCCAGAAGGACCAAATACCCAGGAGGCTTCCTGGAAGAGGTTTTGGCTCACAATGTCACTTGAAAATGACACTTTCCAATGTGTTGTAGTTCAGCAAATGGCATGTGCCAGGTTGACAGCTGTTGTGAGCTATCATCCATGCCAAGGTGGTCTTTGATGATGCAACTGTCTTTGAGTCATTTCTTTTTCTGTAAATAATCCTTCACCCATATTCCTGTACGGGAGGCCCCCTAAAACTCACTGGTTCACCAAACTGCAGTCTGGAGGTTTTTTCATACTTTGGTCTTTTGTGGGTTTCCACAAGGTGAGTGAAAAATCTCTTCACACCACGTGACATGATCTCTGATAGATATGAAAAAAACAAAATAAATAAAAATCCTTAAAGGGCCTTAAATAAGGAAAGTATATTTATGTGAAATGTATGGCCTCTGAGAAGAAGGTCGAGGAGCAGATGTTGTCAGTCTGAGGGAGAGGAGCATGAAGGAAGTGGTCAAGAGCAATTTTCACTAGAAAGGTAACAGTTTTAGCAAAGACCACGACCTCAAATCATGAATAGTTTAAGCCACAAACTGGCTTTCCTTGGCAAAGAAAAACGTATGCAAGATATGCACATTATTTTCTGGACCAGACAGACTAATATGAGCACAGATAAGTTTAAAGAGGAAAGTGGTGGAGGTACATAAGAAAGACAGCAGAGAAAGACAATGCTGCAGATCTTGGGCATTGTAAGGACCATGTTTGATTTGAGTAATCTTTGATTTTTGGACAACCAAAGGGTACTATATAATCCGAAAACACATCAATTTCCCTGTTCGTCTGCTCCTGTTAGTCTTGAGCATATAATTTCTACAAATGCCTTCCTAGATCCTGGTGGCTCCATGAAAGGAACGCTGTCCTCTTGGAAGACTGGATAAATGTGCTATGTCATTCTTGGAGAATAAAGGGATACCTTTGAGACATACCCTGAAGAAATGTGCATCATTCAAAAGGGATAGCAGCAAGGGCAGGGTGGCAGCAGTCTGAATCTGAAGCCATCTTGTCCAGTGCTGAGGAAGATCATGGTCGAAGTCAGTCTCTTGACTATCACAAAGAGTGAATGAGGCCTGAAGTAAACAAGTGGTCTGTGGATTTTCCACAAGACTGTCCTTTAAGCACTCTTCCCATTGACGTGGCTTTTGGTTGACTCTTGGATGTATTTGAAGCGGGCTTTTAAACTGGAATTTCTGCATTACACTGGGGCCCAGAAGATGGGAAGAGTAAGGGCAGCTAAGGAAAAAGGATTTGTCACCGCTATCACAATGGTGTCTTAGTCTATTAGAACCAGTTTCACCTATGTTTCCAGCAACTGCATTATGAGGACGTTACCAACCGCATCTTGAAATTGGCTGATGGAATGGGATGATAGTATACTGGGCACTTGAACTTTATGTAGCACACAGTGATCGGTCCAGGGGCCTGTGCTTTTCTCTTCCAGACTACGTTGTCAGTTGGCACTACTGCACCTTGTTATCCACGCCTTAAGCAACTGGACGGACAACAGGCATGAGTGGTTTCTTATAACTGTGGCAATTGGCTGTCATGTGGCGTTCGACTTCTCTACCAAGCTATGAGCTAAACAGCTTCTTAGGCTTCCTTACCCAGGAACGACAAGTGCGCTGCACCATACTCCCTCCTTACAGACATTACAAACAGATTACAGTCTCCCCCTAGTGAGACGGTCAGGACTCGGGGTCACCATGCCACAGGCAACCATACCAAGTAATTGGAGATGGCACTCGGGTTGAAAGTAATTTCCAGCCCTATCATTAGAGACATGGCTATGCCCCAGGCACCAATTCCCAGCACAGCTGAGAACACTTACAGCCCATCCCATTATTTAATTTACCCCATTTGTGGAGCATCCTAAGATACCATCATTTGTGCCGCCATAAAGTGGTTGCTGGCAACCTGGGTATGACTGATATCAGGCAATTAGCTTTTCATCCGGGCAGTTGAGGTGCACAGGTGTCACTGTCCTTTCTAAAAATAAAGTCAGCCTCTGTCCCTTGAATGTGGCTCTCTTTATGAGAGATAAACTCAGATATTCAACAAGTAAAAGGCTTCGAGGCTTCTTGATCTGTGCTCTCCTAGCCACTTATTTTCTTATTACCTAAATCTGTGGGAGCATAGATCAAGAAAGCTATATTTATCTGAGTTCTGATGAAAAGCCCAAACAGTGCTATTAGATAACCGCGATGCATTTTAATCTGATGACAGCTTCTGACCCACAAATTGCTGTTGAAAATTAAAATGAACCCAAAACAAAACTGGCAAGATGACAATTACAACATCAGACCCACAATCTGCTTTGAAAAAATACCATTCCAGAGCACCGTATTACATACAAAAAATAATACAAATTAATGCCACTGAAATCTGAAATATATAGCAAATCACCTGTTGCCTTATGAAACTAAAATTGGCTGGGTAATCTTATTTTTAATCTTTTCTGCAAGTTAAGAGGCCAAAGTGTAGAGAATAGATTTGCTTTGACCTTTGTAATACATGTTTTGGCAAAGCTCCAGGAATCATGGAGGGCTGCAGACTTCTAGGTTTCACCTCTGGTGGGCAGACGTCCTCTCTTTCCCTTATCCCCAGGGTTCATCCATAATAAATTAGAAACCTTTTCTCCAGACCTATAATAAAGTCTGTGTATAATTGTAAGCTTATAACTCCCTGGCATGCATTAATCATAACTGTCAACATTTGTGTATGCATACTTTTTTAAAGAATAATTACATCGATGTGTTTTATCAGATAACTAATTACTTAACTTGGTAGCAATGAAAACTTTTTTTGGCAGTGGTTACTTTTGTCAATTGTACCACTAAATAGTATTGGACATAAAGCAAAAACAGCATCTATGTAATCGTCATATACTTTAACATTTAAATAATTGTATGTGGCTGAGAAGTGATTCATTACAGTTGTTTGCAAATAATTTAATAACCAAGTCATAGCTTCTTCTCCCACTGGTATTCAAGATACCAGAGAACCACTGAAGACTCCACAATGTAATATTGTAATTATAATAATTAACATACATCCTTAATTATAGCTTTATTGTTCCTATACATCGTCTGTTTCTAAATGCATAATGCATTTAAATCGCAATAGCTAGGACAGAAAAGTACTACATTTCACTCCCATTATTGCATACAGGGAAAAAAAGCACTCAGGCTTTTGGAACACTACCGCAAAGATTGCAGTTTCCCAGCTAGTGTGTGTGTGTGTGTGTGTGTGTGTGTGTGTGTGTGTGTGTGTGTGTGTGTTTATGGTCGCAGTAACACAATGCACTCCCACTCGGTGTACTTAGAGAAATGAATGTGTGTGAAAGAAACTCAAAGAAAAGGTCTGCGTTTGCTACAGGGCTACTGCTTGGACAACTGCGGTCACGGCAGGGTTCCTCAAACCTCTCTGCCATGTTTTATTTTGGTTCACATGTGTGAAAATCATACAGGATGCAGTCCAGCAAGCTTATCCACTGTGTTAGAGGAGCCAGGTGATGCTGGATATAAAATTCCTAGGCACTTTATCAGGTTTGCATCCCTAGAACTAGATACTGATTCTTGTGTCCAACCTATTTTTATGTGACTGCACTCCTAGCTATCTTCCATCGAATTTCCCCCTGGGGAGACAGTGATAAACCCTAGGCTTGTAAGTGTGGTTGGGTTTTTCTATTCTGACTGCGGATACTGACCGTGGTGCTGAAATAGAGAAGAGCCTCCCGTTTGAAACCTTTCCTTACTCTTATTGGTTCAGAAAATCCGAGTGACAAGAGCAGGGTCCAAAGCAGCCTGGGGCAGCATTGTTAATAAACCATGCATTTGGCTCTTAGGGGCGGAGATGTAGACCATCAGGTTACAGACAGAGCCCCGTGAGCGCTCACTAAACTGGGAGAGCTTATGGATGTAGCCGCTGCAGTAGAAAGGACTCCATCCAGCAGGATGTCTCATCTCTTTTCCTGTAAAATGTGCAACCAAGTGCAAAGCCTAGAAGCGCAAGCAGGAAAGCTCGATGGAGGGGAAAGCAAATCTATATACACATTTAAAATGTTCACTCTTCGTTATGCAAGATAAAGAAAAAGGAAAGGCTGAATTTAGCCTAAGTTTTCAGCCCCAGCCTTCCAACAGGTGCACTCTCTCACCCCTCAGAGACTATACCAAACCTTCTTCTGCTAGGTAAGCTTCCCCTGGAGTCCTTAAGCATGTGCTGTTTCCCATCTCATCCTCAGCTTCAGCTCTGAACCCCCGCAAGCCCTTACCTGCAGCGTGAAGATTAAGAAGCAGGCACAGTGCAGGGAAACCGACCGCTCTCCTCATAGTGTGTGCATTGAGGGGCGGGGGAGAAACTCCACCGCAATCCCACTCCAGGCAAAGTGCTATTTGAGAGAAACACTGCCAAGAGTCCTTTGATCCCGAGGCATCCGATGACAGGGTCCTCCGCTGGGGTTCACAGAGCAGTCTGTGGCGTGCCTACAGAACCGAGCACTGGCTTCGTCTCCCTAAGGGATGGGGAGACGGGAGAGTAGGATGCTGCGGGAGATGGGGACTCGAGGTTGGTGGGTGTAAAGCGCTCAGAGGAGGTGAGTGTTTGGCCTTCCTGAAGCCCGCAGTCGGTGGTGACAGTGGGGTGGACTCTTGTGCCAGCTTCCAAGCCAGGCAGCGCCTCTGCTGCCTGTGCAGCTAGCAGCAGCCCGATACACCGAGGCACTGAGCATGCCCAGCCCCGGCCCTGGCTAGGGAGTTTCAAATCGAAATTCCACCTCTCCGGGTCTTAGCTGAGGCTGCGAGGGGAACGAGCTCCACGAGAGGGAGGAGGGGCTGGAGGCTAGCGTTAGGGACCCGCGCGTTCCTCCTGAATCTGGGCGTGGGGAGGAGTGGAGTGGGGCGGGAAGAGGCGGGGCCAGGACCACAGAGACCCAAGGAGGGAAGTGGAGGGAGCCACTCATCTGGTTCCTTCCTCGCATTTTGATTCACGCGTGGGGACTCACCTCACTGTTGCAACTAAATGTTTGCGGGCCGACCAACTTCCCAGTATGTTCCACCCTACTGAAGTATAGGCAAGCAGTTAGTCCTGGCCTGCTTGGGCAAGTGTTCTCACTAACAGCCTGCTGTGTAAAGCTAACTGGCTATTCTGAGGGCGCCCCCTACTTGCCAATTAGCTTACCCCAGGCTTCTTCCAATCTTTGTACTTCCATTGGATTCAAGCCCTAAGTCTATGACTGTAGTGATTGAAAATAAGGAGGCCATACTTACAGGGTAGGGAAGTACGCCCATGTAATTTGAAGGAAAGGAATGGTCTTTGGTAGTTTATGGAAATAGTTATCTAAGGTTCTATTATTTAATTAAAAAGTGAATATACTTGGTTATTTTGCTTGCATGCATGTCTGTTCATCAAGCCTGTGCCTCATGCCCTTGGAGGTCTAAAGCGGTTATTGAAAGCCTAGAGCTGAAGTTAGGCATGTTGCAAGCTGCCATGGCCTTCTGGGAAAAGAAGCAGTGCTCTTAACAGCTGAACCACTCCGGCCTTTTTATCTTAACTCTACTTCTGAGCTCTAGCCCTGTATCTTTAACGAGGACCCCACGGTGTGCAGAATATATGTACTTTTACTCTCTTTATCTAAGTTGGTAGGATGGAGATCCTTACCAATCTAGTGACTAATTACTCTAAGCCAAAATGTCCCTCAGCGAGGCTCCCTTCAAGACTGTTCATCCTTATGCTTCTGTCCGCAGGTTTCCCTGCTGCCTTTTGGCAACGGACCTCAGTCAGAACACGGCCACACAAGAGCTTACATAGGTCTAAACTTGCTCTCACGTTTCCAGAAAGCTCTGGGCTAACCTGAGATTATAATGTTCTTTCTCCTCCCCGGTTTTTGAGCACTGACATATATATATATGTATATGTATATGTATGTGTATGTGTATGTGTATGTGTATGTGTATGTGTATGTGTATGTGTATATGTATATGTATGTGTATATGTATATACTATATGTGTGTATGTACATATATATGTATATATTTTTTTCTGAAATGGTTCATTTATCTGTGACGCATATTTCACCAACTGCAGGCTCCTTGAGAAGCTCTGAATTTTGCATTAACTTAAATTGAATAAAGTCGTGCTGGCCAAATCAGAGGTAGTAATAAGTGCTCATTGAATTGAACTGCAGGGCTCATTCAGTGCTTTCTCCCTGCATCCCCTAAGGACTGAGACAGCTAATAGGAAACAAAATAACCAACAGAACCTAAATTAGGACGAACCTCAAAGGCTCTGGGTGCTCTGGCAGTGCCACGGATTTCTTTTATAATTTATTTTATAGCTAGCTCTGAGAGACAAGGCCAGGAATTACACTCTAACAGGTGGAGCTCGAGCAAGATAACATGTATTTTTAATACCATTCTTTCTGTCCTAAAAATAGAAGCATAAAAACCATCACTCCTGCAATTCCTCCCGTTGTTCCCGTGACTATAGTGGGCTCTGCCTCTGTGGACTAGAGTTTCACTCAGACGGTCATAATCCATCTTTTCTGCAGCGTTCCCCCTTGTATCAGAGTCTCCTTTTCTGTTTCCATTTGCCATATCATTTTCTGATATATAGGCAATTATACCACTATAGTTCATATACTCTCATCCATGTTCCTTTGGCCCTGGAATGCAATCTGTAGAATAAGAGGGACTTTTGGCAGCTTTACTCACTTTATGTAACCCAACTGCCCTGACCAACGCTTCACATACCCACCATGCTCAAAACCCAGATAGGTTATCTGGACGAGAAGCTCCAAAACTGATGGGAAGCCTGACTTGAATTCCTACTGAATTTGTCTCCCAGATACTTTATGTGCCTGTGCTCAGAGGTAAAAGGAGTAAAATCATAATGTCAGTGTACTTATGGTAGGTGCGGCTCCCTAATTTTATTCCTCTCTGAAATAATTTTCAAGCTTACATAAGTGTCCAACATGGCTATATCATGCTGCATCAGTGCCAAGAATATTTTGCTTTCCCATAGAAAAATCTAACCCTTACTTTGGGGGTGGAGTGTAAAATTTCAATTAATATAATTGGTTATGACTTTGCCAGCAAGCAGCTTGCTAGCTATGTACTTTGCCTAGGGCTACAGGTAGTTGAATGAAAAAACCACATGAAAATCTCTTTAAAGGAAAAAAATTTCCATTTTGACTACAGTAGTTCAGAGTTGTAAAAATAACCTTTACTGGGCTGTTATTTTGGGAACTGGACATTCATTATTACTTTCTCACTCAAAAAAAATATAGGAGGCAAGAATGCTGGCTTGCCAGTTGATAGTGTCCCTGCACCCACATGGCATACACATGAATAATATAAATCTTTCTAAATTTAAAATACTTTTCCTTACAATAGATTCTGATCACTCTCCCCTCTCTCATATCCTCCCTACCTCCTCTCCCATCCAACTCTCCACCTTCTCCCTGTCTTCTGGTGAGTTTCCATGCTAGCCTGTGTTGAAGCTATCCACTTGGGATATCCTTCTTGGAACACTTGAAATGGATAAATCAGATTTATTGTCTGGGTTTTCTATTTACATATGTTTCCATTATTTGAATACAGTGATGCATACCATTCCTTAAAGCCTTCCTACTTGTCAATCTCTGAGCAAATGAACTCCCAATCTTAGCTTTTATTGTAGTTAACTCAAAAGTAAGCGACGGCAGCTAGCAGAAATTTAAGTATGTCTTGCCCACTTAGGCATTGTTTATGGGCTGCCATGAAAACTGGTGTGTTTCTGACTCTCTGCTTTGGCAATATAAGCCTTTAAACTAATCCCGTTCAGAAATTTTGATACCAGATTAATCTGACAAGTTATCTCACAGTGTACACATACATACATACATACATACATACATACATACATACATCATACATATTCACACTCATGTGTTCGGTGGTAGGCAACTCACTTGAATTAGGTTGAATTAGAGATAGGACAAGAGATGTTGACCCTAAACGTCAGTAAAACTCTGCTTCTAGAAACATTTCATAGGAGAATGAGTCATTCCTTATGGTAGTGGACTCTTACCCTAACAATGCCCTAAAACAATGACTACAGGCCATGTTTAATAGAACATGTCAACAGGTGTTGAAGGTAGAATGAAATAAATGATTTCTCTGTAGAGGGTGAGAAAGCGGTGAAGCTCTATAACAGAGCTTTTTTCAGTAAGCACTACTGCACCTTGTTATCCATGGCTTAAGTAACTGGACGGACAACAGGCATGAGTGGTTTCTTCAGATCTGTGGCAATTGGCTGTCATGTGGCATTCGACTTCTCTACCAAGCATCGTGTCAGTAGACGACACGAAATGCAGTCAGTCCAGGTAGCACATTAGCCCTACCTCTGCTGCATTTCGTGTCGTCTACTGACACGATGCTTGCTAGTGAAGAGAAACACCAAGGGGTTGTGGTAACTAGCGTAAGGGGCTTGAAATAGCTAAGGAGATGCAGGGGCTTCCTATCATGTATGGAATCCATAGGAACCGGTGACCAATTCCTCACTGAGACTTATACTGGGTTTACCCCACCCTGTCCTTCACAAAACTTCATTAGCAGTCTCACAGGCCATCTTCTTTTGAGAGGCATCTTTCATTGAGAGGCAAAAAGAATAGTCTTCAAAGTAAAGAACTGATGTCAGTTGAAGTGTATTTAGAGCAGGATGGCTCAGAATGGACAGGAATGACCTGGAAAATTATAGGAGAAGGCACGGATGTTTAAATTTGTGAATTTGCCATTAATTAAACAAAAAATACCCTCCAGCTGTCTCAAGGCAGAGCCATCTACCCTCTGCACAGAGAATACATGAAGAGAAGTATTACAATTCACAAAACACAGTTACCACCCTGCACTTACACAAGAGCTTTGGGAAGTATTGATTTATTTGGGGAATTAAGGTGACAACCGAAGCCCATACCTTAGTGGTTTCACTGGCATACTTTATTCAGCCATTGGCAAAGCTGTCTTTGAGCTGAGGTTTTGTGAACCCTGGTTCCCTGTTGGTACTATTACCTGATGCTGCGTTGGGCTCTATCACCTCTCTGTTTAGTGATAGCGCTTGCTTCTGTGATTCAGCAATAAAAGATAAAACCTGCCATTCATGCAAACACATGGAACCAGAAGACCTTATGTTAAATAAGCTGGACACAGAAACTAGATGACCAGATCCCCCATGTTCACTTACATAGTGTGGAGGCTTAAAAACAATTGAACCTGACTACTAATGAATACTGATGAAGAGTGAGATGAAGGAGGAGATGAAGAGGATGAAGAGTGAGATGAAGGAGGAGATGAAGAGGATGAAGAGTGAGATGAAGGAGGAGATGAAGAGGATGGAGAGTGAGATGAAGGAGGAGATGAAGATGGTGAAGAGTGAGATGAAGGAGGAGATGAAGATGGTGGAGAGTGAGATGAAGGAGGAGATGAAGATGGTGGAGAGTGAGATGAAGGAGGAGATGAAGATGGTGGAGAGTGAGATGAAGGAGGAGATGAAGATGGTGGAGAGTGAGATGAAGGAGGAGATGAAGATGGTGGAGAGTGAGATGAAGGAGGAGATGAAGATGGTGGAGAGTGAGATGAAGGAGGAGATGAAGATGGTGAAGAGTGAGATGAAGGAGGAGATGAAGATGGTGGAGAGTGAGATGAAGGAGGAGATGAAGATGGTGGAGAGAGATGAAGGTGGAGATGAAGATGGTGGAGAGTGAGATAAGATGATGAATGCCCTGGAGAAAGGGATTAAATGAGAGTCAGGGGTCTGGATGTAACCAGTTCACACTATCTGAACGTGCTGAAACACCACACACAACTCAATACTTACAGTTAACAAATGCCAATCAAAAATAAGGCTAAAAGTCATTGGGGCCATCTTAAGTTCGTAAAACAGTATGATAGTTAACTGAAAAGCACACCCCCGGGATCCAAAATATGAGCCAGAGAAGATTTAAGTTGAAAGCATTTTCTTCCTCTTTCAAAAAATAGACTTCGATCACAGTATTATTTTATAATGTAGCATAACTCTGGTTTGGTTGAGATTTATATATTTGAGTTATTTGATATGCATAAAGGTATGCATTCTAAGAAACAAATGCATGTTTATTGTATATGTATATGTGAATCATTCTGTTTGGTAAAATACAAAATATTACAGAATCTATAGGTGCTTGGAGATTTTGTTAGTTCACCATTAAAATTTTATTTCAAAACTTCCCTCAGAGCTAGTTCTTGATACCAACACATCATCCTGTCTTCTGCCTCTGTCACTGCAAAGGTCAAATTCATCCAAGATGTTGGTAAAAGATTTATTTACAAACCACTGACTCTCTTGTATTAGCTCTCTGTCCATCCCAAGGCATTCATCAGACTGCACTTAGACCATCCATCATCCTGGCCCACAGAGCCTTCTAATATTGCTTATACTAGCTACTGGGGAGTATATGAACACATGTTCTATGCTACTCTTTTAAATTTCCTTTAATTAGGCCACTCTGGAGCTACTGGGACTATAAGAGTATCCAGGGGATACAGATGAGAGTACTCAACCCTTAAATCAGTCTCCATTCCAATTGCCTCTCCACATAACTGCAAGATGATCTAATAGAGTCCTAGGATATATGCTTCTATGCTGGTCTGACTGGCTGTGTACCTTCTCCAACTAAGATCTAGCTCTGCTCTCTTCTCTTTCTCATATTTCTTCCTTCCTGTGATTCTTACAGATAGACCTATGTCTACAGTAGCAAATGATGTAGTCTGTTAGTCTATAGGACCAAGTAAAGAGATGTTTTCAAGATTAAGTATTCCCTTTAGAATATCTGTATCTCTATGACATGGAATGGTGGGTTAGAAAAAAATTTTTACTAAAAATGTCCACTGATTGTACTATGACCTTTAATTCAAAGAATTAATCAGAATTCTCTGTGTAAGAATAATATTTGATTTATCGAATAGAAAGCATGGGTTCTATCTAAGCATGGCGGCTCATGCCTGCCATACTAGCACGTGAAAGCCAGAGGCAAGAGGATTGGTGTGAGTTTCAGACTAACTTAGACTATGGAGTGAGATGCTCTCTCAAAAGGAAAAACAATGGGAGTAAAAGAAACACCATGTTTTGGGGGTACTGTTAGTATTCAGCAAATAAAAAAAGAGATATGGTTTAAGCTGCAGCATGGTGTGACACATCACCTATATTGTAAAACAGCAGGATAATCTGGTGGTGTTCCATTTATACATTATTTGATTTTACAAAGCTATACTAACTCACATTAAGAACTTAAGATAAGCCAGAGGTCTTTTAGACATGGGAATAATAATCAACAGAATAGACAACAATTCTGTTCTTTATGAAAGCTATACTCTAAGTGAATTGAAGAGCTATTGAATAGCAAATGCAGAAATTATATGAATCTCTATTGTAGTAGACATTTCTGTGCAATAGAAATTAGGAATTAGAGTTTGTATGGTAGGAATTCTACTGTAGTTCCTATTACAGTAGAAATAGTAGAAAATTGTAGAAAAGTAGGTTGAAGGGAAAGGAGCTGGGGGTCAGAGTTTGGGTGAAAGAAAGCATGTAGCTATGTAGATTGTAGATGATTAATGTGGAGACATAGGGAAAGTGTGCGCTAAACAGAGATAGAAGTTGACAGCAAAGGAAATAACACGATGCCTGGAGAACTTTCTCTAGAGATGGGACAGCTGCAGCACAGGGTGCCACCATTCCATAGATTTGTTAGCCAATCCAGTAAGAAGCAGTGCCTAGAGTCTGTCTGTCTGTCTGTCTGTCTATACTATCTATCTATCTATCTATCTATCTATCTATCTATCTATCTATCTATCTATCTACCTATCATCTATCTCTACATCTATCTATCTATCTATGTATCTATGTATCTATGTATCTATCTATCTATCTATCTATCTATCTATCTATCTATCTATCTCTACATCTATCTATCATCTATCTATCTATCTATCTACCTATCATCTATCTATCATCTCTCTATCTATCATCTATCTATCATCTACTCATACTGTAAGGAGAAATCGAGCTGCCCAAATGCCAAATCAAAATAGATGAACTTTTTTTCATCAAAAATATTATTAACTCAAACTTCACTGACTTCTATTTACAGTAGCACAAATGTGAGAATAAATCTGAAGCTGTTAACGAGAGATGATAGCTAACTCAGGCCAACTAATATGCTAACTCGGGATTCTGCTCTTCACTCCATGTTTTCGGTATAAAATATTTTAACTTTAAAATGTGGGAACACATCGTGATACTTTGTTGATCTTAAGAAACCTAGAGGAGAAGAATGTTGGAGAGGCCTGCATCGTCATTAAGGGCTTGCTCTGAAAGTGCAAGGGCCCACCTTTGGTCCCCAGAACCCATGTAAGAATCCAAGCATGGCCACATGAGTACTCGTAATCCCAGATAGAAAGGCAGAGAGAGATGAGCAGATCTAGGTTACCTTGAGGCCAATGACCGACCCTATCTCATAGATAATTGGCATTCCCAAGAAATGTCACTTAAAGTGTCCACACATGTGCCCAAATGTGCTCAAGACTCAGACACAAACACCTTTCTCTTACGAATAGAGAAGCTTAGAGGGATTGGCGATGTAGCTCAGTGGTGGAGCACTTGACAGTCATACACACAAGGATGTAGGGTCAGTCCCCAGTACTGGATAGGGGGAGTGGGGAGAAAGAAAGAAAACAAATGCCTGTGCTAACTCCGTACAAAAAGTCAACACAACATCTTATGAATTAGAAATCTAAGCAGGATATGAAAGTCAAGTCACCTAGCACTGCGTTCCCAGCTGTCTGCTCGGCAAACCACCTCATGGTATTTAGATTAGCTATTGTTCAGACACTGGAGAATAATGATTTCACAACTTTCCTGGCTGTTTTTTTTTCTTGTTGTGTTAACATAGTTCAAAAATGTAACTTTGATTTTTTTCAGTGTTTAGGGATATGATAGACAGTAGTCTCATTTTATTTTTTAATAAAAAGTCTCTTTACATTCAATTGCATGTGGTAGATATCAACCAAAACATGACTTTGTCGTTAGCACAAATGGAGAAAAAAAATATAAACCATCTCTCCTGCAAAAGAGTCAAGTGGAACCTCTAATCTTAGAAGCATGCTGCTTTAGAAACGCAAGCAAGCAATCCAGTCTCTATTTGACTTCGGAATTTAAAATTAAAACCACATTTTATGTTAAGTCTTTGACAAAAGTGATGATCAGAGAGATGGGAATGTGAACTTCTTTCTAAACCAATTTCGTTACCAATATGGAAATAAAATCAAATTTAACTGTTTTTGAATCAACCAAAAATAAAATGCATGGGAGCCAAACTTTACCTCTCTATTTCTAGGAAGTAAGCCTAGCATGCTGCTTCTGGATTTTACTCATCCAGATGAATTCTCCTCACTCCAAAGTTTCCCACTCTATAGTTCAAAAACAAATTCAGGTATTTATTATTTGAACAATAGAAATAAACATAATAAAGCATGCCTATGGAGTCTATTAACTGACGATATCCATAGCTAACATTTTCACACACTTTGTTTCTCTTGGTCCAAGCCCTGGTTGGATATTTATCTTTTCATTCATGTGCATATAATTAGCATTATTTTTAAATAACTGGCATCGTAGTTTGGATCTGAAAGCTTACGTTTTCACCCAATAGTTCTGTAGGAGCATATTTTCACGTCGTTTTAGATTGCTCACAAATCTATTTCAAGTTGTTGCCTAGCACCGTGTGTGCACCATAGTGTTAGCCGACCAGGTTTTCTAGAGATGATTCTTATTTTGGAGAGTTATTCCTCAATTAAAATGATTCACTTGATGAGAGCAAGCAAAGGCATGGAAGCAATGTCTACTTAAATCTTTAAAACACTTGAAGACATGTACTGAAGAGAAAACTAAAGCATTTCCAGTTTCTCAGTCTTAGTACTAGTGAAGTCGATCCTGCCATTAAAAGGAGACATGCTTATGTGGCAAACCAGATGTATGGGGCATCAGAGATGCTGGGTCTTCCCTCAACCACTACCAAATCAATATACGTATACAATATATGTATATGTATATGTACTTCATATACATGTATATATTCTGCCTATTTTAAGAATAATGGCTAAACTTAGTGGATCAATAAAGACCTTGTTATCTGTTTCTGTTATCCCTGGATAACTCAGTTGTATAACACTGAATTCATGTCTCAAATACAGTCCAGTAAAAAGGATTGTAAAATGAATTATGTAAGTATGAGATACAAGCAATTGCTATATTTTTTTGTTTGTTGTTTGCTTTGGAGCAGGTTCTTATGTAGCCCAGGCTAACCCTGAACTCCCTGTATAGTCAATGTCCTTGAAATTCTTTTTTTATATAACTCTCACTGCATCTCTTTTTTGACAGTTTTATACACAGATAAAGTGTATTCTTATTGCTATAATGCTTCTAGTCTCCCTCCTACAGCTACTATATCCCCTCCCTTACAAAGTTCCTTTCATGACTTTGGGGTTTGTTGTTTGTTTTTTAATACTCATCCATTGGAACCAGGTGGGATCCTCATGGGATGGATGCATAATTGAAGTTAATGGCCATCTCTCTTCCAGAGTCCATCAGTAGCCAACAGTTCAACAGGGATTGGCAAGACCCTATGGACCACTTCCCAATCCATGATTGATTGTTGAGAGACCCAGTCTTGTGCAGGCCAGATGGAGAAGCCACGGCTACTATAAGGTTATGAATGTGTCAGCTATGGCATGCACAGAGGAAAGCACATTGCCTTTCTTCCTGTCTTCCAGTATTTACATTCTTTCTATCACCAGCTCACTTGTCTTAGTCACTGTTCTATTGCTGTTAAGAGACACCATGACCACGCCAATGCTTATTAGGAAAACGTTTTATTGGGGCTGATTTGCACTTTCAGAGATTCAGTCCATTATCAGCATGGTGGGAAGCATGGCAGCAGGTCAAGTTTGTGCTGGAGAAGGAGCTGAGAGATCTACACCAGATCTATAGACAGCGTGGAGAGAGAGATAGAGAGAGGAGAGAGAGAAAGGGGGCGGGCGGAGGGAGAGGGAAACTGGGCCTGGCTTGGGCTTCTGAACCCCCAAATCATACCTAGTAACACACTTTCTCCAACAAGGTCACACCTTCTAATCCTTCTCAAGTAAAGCCACTCCCTAAGGCATTCAAATGTAAGAGACTATGGAGGCCATTCCTATCCAAACCACCACAGCACAGCACACCATACCATCTGCCATCCCCATATGTAATGATCTCTGGACCTTTGAGCTCTGGCATTAACTTGATGATTAGGGCTGAGGTCTTACCTACCACATACTCTCAACATCTTGGGCAGCCTTTTCACCTCCACATTCACCACTTTTCACTGCTAAGTGTTTTCTCCGAGTAGCCTTTGTCTACAAGTGTAAATATGCACATTTAGAACACAGCTTGGTGACATGACAAGCCAGCTAAACAATAGTAAGCTAACCCCGACAGCCTAAGACCTCCTCAGCCATAGGCTTTGGACCAGGATGTCAGCACCAAGTTTGGATTCCCTCCAGTGGAGTAGACCTCAACAATCAGAGTTATACCCATAAGAGCTGAGCCTTTATTAAACAGGTTAGCGTTATCTTGCCTGGCAGATTGGTATTGTAGTTCATGTGATTCATAGCTGGCCTGGGCTTCATTAATGTCCTTTTCTGCTGCAGAAGCCTGTGCAGTATCTCCTGGCGTCATGAAAGCTAACCACCAGGAAGGAAGTTTTCAGGCCAGTTCTAGTTTGATTTCTCTATATCTGGTTACAAATGTGTGTAGTGTCTTGAGCAATGGTGTCTTATCAATTGACTCTGGTGAACAACCAAAAGGAAGGCAGGGCCTTTGGAATCTCTGATAAGTCAGAAGGAAATATTTCATATCTGGTGTTGGAGTTTTGTTTAATAACCCCTGGCTTTTAGCATTATCCAGATCTCCATTCTCTCTCTCTCTCTCTCTCTCTCTCTCTCTCTCTCTCTCTCTCTCTCTCTCTCTCTCTCCTCCCATCCCCCTCCCTCTCTACCCCCTTCTTCCCTCACCCTTTAATTCTTCCTCCCCCCGTTATATATTTGGTCAGCTTTAAAAAGTAGTAAGTTTAGGCTTTGCATATGCTTTTCAATTTAGTTAAACTATAAAGAAAAGTATTTTATGAGATTTGCAGTTAAATGGATAAAATGAGGTAGCCCTCAACACAGAAAGGTAAGTGCCACATGTCCTATCTCCTTTGTAGACCATAGCTTCCAATCTTTAGATTTGGGTATTTCCCTTGGAGTACGCACAGAAGTAAGGAGACTTCAAAATGACAGAGTTGAATTGGGGGAACTTAAAGGGAAAGGAGATAGCAGAGAATAGATAATATGAATACAGAGAGTGGGCGTTCAGGGATGGACATTTTTAGCAGGTATAGGAAAGGTAAGTCAGAGTACAGTTTGGGGAAGAGACTGAGGGTTAACCAAGACACTGGACGTCTGATCGTGATTCCTACCTTGGGAGTATTAAGATGAATGCTACTTACATGATGCTGAAATTGAACCAGGATCATGCACACTAGACAAACAGTCTATTAGGATATACCCCAGTCCATGAATGATGGAATTTTTTTATTTTTAAATTATTTTTGTTCGTTCCCGATTTTTATTCACATTTTAAAAAGGGTAATGATGCAGGAACATTTTCTCACCTCAAAATCTCTTCTTCTTAAAGTAGCCATTATAATTGTGTAGCCTTTTACTCCTAATCACGACTCTAAACTTCATCGTGGTTGGAGAGTAAACTCTGTATGATTTTAATTATTTTAATATGTAAAAGCCATTGTACACCCACATAATGGTCTATTTAAGTAATATTTAAGTAATGTGCTTAGTGACTTCTGTGTCATGGAGAGTGTTTTAGACTGCTGAGTGGATACACAATGCTGTTCATGACCTCTGTATCTTTATGAACCTTTTATCTGCTTGTTCTGGTTACTTCCATATGGGATCAGAATTCTGTACCTGCGGATATATGGTTACTGTCCCTGTCAAACAGTTTGGCTTTATATATTGTGAAGTTACCTTACCAGGTGCATTTCAGGTTATTGTATCATGCAGAATAGCCCTCGTTGTAAAGACCAACCTCATTAATATCAGTTAGCTACTGTACTTTTCATAACGAATAGGATGCAAATGAACGATGTCACTGCAGTTCAGTGTGGCGGGGTCTTCTTAGCTACAGGTCACTGTTGCCCAATGCTAGTGCACGATCAGGCACACGCTAGTCAGAGCCAGGACCTTGAAACTGCAGCATGCTTTTCTTGATTTGTCCTCAGCAGCACATTAAACACACCGAAGAGATCTTGGAAATGAACAAATTAACTATGGCTTCTACTTGCTTTTGGGCCCTTGTGCAGCTCCTAAAAATTACTCATGTGCGATCATATTTATGTCTGATGGCTGAAAAATGCTGAAAGTCTTCCAAAGCCCAGATTAGATACCCCTAAAGATTTATTCGGGGAGGCTGACAATAAATCATAGTTCCTCTGCCACTGTGCCCTTTCTGCTTTACTTTACAAAGAGATCATGAACCTCCAAGTTTTACAGTTTGTGGGAATCGTTGTTTCCCCTTTTGGTCAATCAGAGCTCTAACCACTGATGCCCTCTGCTTTGTCTGCTTTGACCACCACACACTACTTACCTTGGTCAGCTCTTTCATAAATGTGTGACTCTTGTCACCTCTCTGAAGACAAAGGGTTATCAGAGTCCCATGATCAGAAGGTTTGTACCTAACTCCTGGGAGCTGCTGGCAATCTGATGAGGTCGGATGTAGACAGTGTTGCATTCTGCAGGACCTTTGGGAATGTTTCACAAGCAGGCATTTTCATCCACTGGGTGCAAAGGACCTCTCTCTCCTGAAAGTTTGCTATTGCAAACTTAAATACGTTAAATAGTTGGCTCGACGATGGCAATGACAATATTCCATCTGGGTATTTAACCTACTGGGTTTTGAAAAATTTTTTAATTCTTTATTGGGTAAACAAGAAGAACATAGAATTAAAAGGGGGAAATACTAGAGATGCATCAGGAAAATGAGGAAAAAAGGCACTGAGTTAAATAAAGAGGAATAAAAAAGTGACTACAATCAAAGTATGTCATACATGCATATGCAGACATGCCTAAAATATTCACATTTTAAAGGGCGAGCTGGATATGTGACTCAGTGTGTCCAGTGGTTGCTGTGCAAACACAAGGACTGGAGTCTAGATTTCCAGAACCCACTTAAAATCCTGGCATGGCATCATGCACCTGCAGCCCTAGAGTTACAATAGGGTGGAGAGAGAGAGAGGAGTATTCTAGGATTCTAGGGTTCACTGATCAGCAAGCCAAAACAGTGAGCTCCAGGTTCAGTGAGAGACCCAACATGTATCCACATGGGCAAATGCATTTGCACACACATACATGTAACCCCCCCCACACACACACACACTCACACACTCACACTCACACACTCAGAAACTATCTGTGACAAATGGATGGTCTGGACAAAGTTTAGAGGGAGGAAATGAACCCTTGCAATCCTAAGATATCCCCAAATTAAAACAAATCATAGAAAACACTGAAGTAAAACATTGGGACATGGATTGGGCGATTGTTTCTTTCAGAGGACAAAAGGAGCAAGTAACAAATGATTTAAATGCCCATGAACGGAGTAGGGTTTTGAAATTCTTAACTGTGGCAACCCTCCCTGCTTTGTTTGCTTCCATAGAGATTCAAATGCTGCTATTACTGATTAGAGAGAACGCTTCTAAAATGACTTGATCTCTTTGTTTCTAAGGGATTTTTTTAAGGGTTGTTTTGTTTTGTTTTTGGTGTCAGGCTTTACCAAATTCTAGAAAGTTACATCCCAGTAACAGCGTAACATTAGTAGAAAATGTTGACACAATTGAAATAGGAGCATCAGAGTATTGGAGGCTAGCACCTGGGTATTGGAGGCTAGCGCCTGGGTATTGGAGGCTAGCGCCTGGGTATTGGAGGCTAGCGCCTGGGTATTGGAGGCTAGCGCCTGGGTATTGGAGGCTAGCGCCTGGGTATTGGAGGCTAGCGCCTGTGTATTGGAGGCTAGCGCCTGTGTATGGGAAGCTAGCACCAAGGCCACACCTGTGTGTTGGAGGCTAGCACCAGTACATTAAATTACGAAACTTGACTCCTAATAAAAAGAAGCAATTATTATCATAACTAGAGCTTAGCAAAATAGTTTGTTCTTCAGGACAAAGAGGACTAAATGGAAAGTCCACTGCGGTACAATTATAATTACATCGCACTCAATCATAACAATTATTGATTGTATCTGATGAGCCAAAGCATAGCACTTTTAACCAAGTTCTCAATGTCAAACAGACTTTCCACATTCTGGATGATGTATTTTCGACTTCTTGATGCATACATATATTCTCTCCATTCCCATTATTTTTGCTGGACCTGTAAACACCATTCATTATAATTGTTATTGTATGAGTCTTTCAAAGGAAGGCGCAACCTTCATTCACGCTCATTGTGGCACCTTGCACAATATCCAGCACACAAAGGACTCATCGATCCTGCATGTAAATTACTGATTCTTTCTCTGTTCCTCCCATAGTTGTCTACCAACTCCTTGGAGACAGTCTTGATGCTTGTCAAAATCTTCAACAACTGTTATAATATCTGATAAACCATAGGTATTGATAAACATCTTCTAATTAAATAGTACATGTAGTATCAGTGTTTGAAATGTACAGTGTATATTTACATATATGTATATACATATGTATATATACCTATATGCATATGTACTTATTAGTTTCTTACCAAACACATAATACATGTAATTAATAGAAAAACCTCACATGTCTGATCATAATGATAACTTCCTGGAGATGGGAACCATTCTTACCCTCCCTTTGTATCTTGACTCGATAAGAATCAGAAGTGAGTTCATTAATCAGCTTTTAAATTTGATAAAAGGTATTAATATACTTATAAGAGGCCTTGAATACATGCCGTGTCTTATGTACCCACTGTGATACTCACCTCACCTCCTACTATAGATGCAGAAACATTCACTAAGCATTCACTACCTATTAAGGGCTAAGTGAGACAGTGAGGAGGAAAATGAAAGCATCAAATGAGCGTCCATCGGTGGATAAGATGGTGTGATATGTAAATAATAAGGGTAATACTGACACACTACTTAGCATTTTGTGAACACAGAGGAGCTCCTCATCCATCTTCAGGTGATATCTGAAGATGTAAGCTTCTGCGATGACTTGGTGGGTAGAGGTGCCTGCCACAGAGAGATTAGAGATGGACGTTTAAAGACGTAAAGATATATATATATATATATATATATATATATATATATATATATATATATATATATATATACCACCACACGGAACTTGACTGCCTTCTCATATTCATATTTAGTGGAGAATACCTAAGTGTTTTATGTATCAGATAATGTTGTGCTGTCCTTAGAACAATTACGTATACTCCATTAAATATGAGTAAGAAAGAAAACTTTGAAGACTACTGGGGTTGTACAGCATGTGAGCAGTATAAGCAGGGAGGCAGGAGAGTAAGAGTGAGCATATTCTAGAAGAACTAGAAGATAAAGTTGGCGTGACTTGGTGGTGGGGGCTGATGAGGAATGCACACTAACGAGCTAAGTCAAAGGTGATTTCCTTGTTTCTGGAGAAGTGTAGACCATCAACTAAGAGACAAGCGTGAGCGCATTAGCCTGTCCTTTATAGACTCATTTTAAGATACCGTTCAGTAAAGTTATTCGGTATATAGCTTTATATATGAATCACAAAACAAAAGGCAAAATGTAAACCAAAATGCATAGATGGAAGATGTCTTACATCTGAGTAAATCAGCCCACTAGCAATATGTGAAGGATGAAGAGAAATGGAGGATACTGAAGGTCTAAAATATTTTAAAAGGAGGGGCAGATAAGAGAGGGGATGAGGAGATGTTTCTGTGGGTAAAATGCTGGTTGTGCAATCATGAAGACCTAATTTTGGATCCCTGGCACCCACGGGAAATTCAGGATGTGTTCTTTACACACACATGCGCGCGCGCACACACACACACACACACACACACACACACACACACACACACACAAATGATAAAGAGACTACCTGTCATAAGAGAGTATCAAGCCCTCACTTTAACAAAAGGCAGGACAGATGGACAATGTCTAGTACCATTACACAAACGCCATTTTACTCCTATTAATGTCACCCTTTAGCAAATGTCCTTTTGTAGAAGCAAAGTTCCTCTTCCTTGCCTTCAGTTAGAACCCACGTCTCACGTAAGCCCTGTAAGTCTTCCATAAGCCAGTTCTTAAACAACAAAGGGTGCTATTAATCATAATTCCCAGAGAACGGGTAGGAGCATTTGTTCATAATGGTGATTTTCCATGCACGCTGGGAAAGCAGAGAGCAGGTGTGTGGAGGTGAGCTTACAAAAGGGGCCAAGCCGGCTGAGCGCTAATGGAGAACCATAGATGGTGAGCTGTGGCCGGTGCACTCTCCCTGAGACACATTCTAAGCAGATCGATGCCCTGTGCATGGCCATTTGGACAATACTTGTGAGCACTTTGATATGCATTTTGATGTATATTTGATGTCGGTTTTTAATGTATTTTAGAGTAAACTCTCTGCACTGCTGGGTGGTTTTTTTTTCCTGTGCCCTAGAGGGATGTTATTTGCGAATCTTATTAAAAATTAATGTGAATCTACTTCCCACATTCTGTCTGTCATAGATGAAGAACAACCTATGTCGATATGCACGATCCATTCATTGATTTCTAGGCCCGGTTGTGCTCAAATTATGTGATGGATTTGAGCAAAACTTGATTTATCTAGATGATAGAATTCTACTCACCGATAAAGCTCTCTCAGGTGGCTGTGAATTCAGAGAATTCCATTTCTCTCTCTAAGGAACACAATATGAATAGAGTCCCAATCAATACGCTCCTACCAACCAGCCTTTCTCTCTAACCTCACATGTTAGAACAAAACCGTTCATGTTAATATGCCACTAGTGATGGATCTAGAACATGGAATATGGTGGCCATGCCAAAGTAACTGGGAAGACCTTACTTACACTGCCAAATCCCATTACAACAAGTTAAATGTTCTAGTATAATTTGTGAAAAGAACTTTACTTTTATTTGATGGATATAATTTTTTCTTCACATATGATGCACAGTATGAATATCATGGGTGTGCCTGATGCCCACAGAGGTCATCAGAGGGCATGGGACCCTCTGCCACCAGAGTTACAAACTAACGAAGCACTGCATGGGTGCTTGGAACTGAACTCTGGTCCTATGCAAGAGCAGACAGTGTTCTTTACTACTAAGCCACCTCTCTTCAGTTTAATTTTTATACTGCAAAGACCAAACACCTTACCAAAGACAGAAACAACACAAGCTGTCTGCATTGCAGTCTAAGGAGTTTTGAGATGATGCCCACCACACATTCATGTCAGAAAGAGTTTTCATACAAACACCACATTTTATCTACTCCACTACTCTCCCTGGAGAATAATTGAAGGCTGATAATCAAGAGATTAATATGAGGAAAGCAGATGCTTTAGGAGGAATGAAGTAAGAGGTTTATCCTCTGTAGCCCCGCCTCCAATCCTATAAAGTAGAACGATATCCAGTGTTATTTGGATAAATCTGTGAGGTAGAGAATTTCTCAGGGTTTGTTGCATTAGGACTGATGATGTCACGGGGGTTCTTGTGGGGGGTTTAGATTAACATTCACTCACCTCTTTCAATTAGATTTACCATCTACTAACAGATATCAGAGCAAAAATCAGTGAGGAGACATCATTATAGAGAAACCACCGGATCCATTAAATGATATTTATTAGTGTTATTTGTTAGTAGAGAAATATTACTGCTATTCAGTTTGTTGCGTAAATATATCAAATCTACAAAGATAATTTGAAAAATCAATTCACGACATGTAACGTAATCACAAACTCTGAAATACGCAAGCTACCTTTTGGCGGGACAGGAATTATGGCTCTGCAGAATGATACTCCAGACTATTGTAAAAATTATTGTTCTGGTCCAGTTTTCAACAACAAATAGAGAGATATATAAACAGTAAATTCGGTTATCATGTTTAACTCATCAAGTTCTTTCCCAAGGATAAGTACATACAATATTACAGTGTTTTTGTTGTTCCCTAAATTAGCAGGCTTCCTGTTCATCAGTGAGACTGCTTCTTTACAAAAGGTTTTTAAAGATTCTCTCTGAGTGTGTGTGTGTGTGTGTGTGTGTGTGTGTGTGTGTGGTGTGTGTGCATGTGCGTGTGTGTGCACATGTATGGGCACACAAAAGCTTAAGCACTCTGAGTCACGGATTCACTGCCTCGCTTCTGCCCTTGATCCTCCTTTAAATAGGAATGTTCAATAGATCCATACACATCACTTCCCAACTTTGTCACAGGAACAAACTGGAGAAACTGCAAGTAAATATAAAAATGGCTTATTTCAGGAGCAGGCTAGAAAACACTAGCTATGAGGGATTCCGCTGAATTTAAAGAATTCTAAGAGGGGTTGGGGATTTAGCTCAGTGGTAGAGCACTTGCCTAGCAAGCACAAGGCCCTGGGTTTGGTCCCCAGCTCTGAAAAAAAGAAAAAGAAAAAAAAAAGAATTCTAAGAAAAATATGAAGAGGTGCTCAAAAGGCGGGAGAAAGAGCTCGGCAGTTAAGAACTTCTAGGGCTCACACAGACAACTTGTCTTTGGTTCTCTGCACTCAATGCAGCCAATAACTCTAGTTCTGGGAGATCTAGTACCCTCTTTTGGCATATGCATACAGATACACCCACTCATATGCATATAGCCATATGCAGACACCAGGCATACACATAATTGAAAATATAAATAAATCTAGAAAAAAAAAACAGGAAAGCTGAAGCAGGAAGAATATACGTTTACAAACTGTTAGAAGTTCAGCCAATAGGATGCAGTGTGGGGGGCTTTGTGCATTACTAACCACATTTAAATATGTGTAAAACAAATCCTTGTTTCCCACTAAAACAGGCAAACATTTACAACAAAGAAAATGTTCCAAGCACCATAGAGGAAAAATTAAAATACTTAATTTAACAAAACCCTAAGAAGCAAACAAAAAAGTAGTAGCAGAAAAGATTTCATATTCTAAGTGGTAAAGATGAAATTATTTTGAGCTTGATACCTACTCTGGGACAGTTCTAAGACTGTGGTCTTTAACAGTCAAATAGCCATCATGATAAATATATTCCCACACTTGGGCTGGACCTAATGAAGCGCATACTTTATTTCAGACTCTATCCTTAGAAGACAAGACTAAGAGATGAACAAGATGCTGCTTACAGACCTGTTGGAGTACTGTGGACACTGAGAAGCTGACGAAGGTTGTAAAGCCGTTATTGGAGGGTAAGTTGACTAATGTGGGGCCACAGATAGGGGCCAACATATGCTTCAAGGTCTGAATGTTTGCAAGAGAAAAACACCAGAATTGACTTTGAAGGTCACACAGGAAAACTGCAGAATCAGAGGAAGGTATAGAACACACACCAACACATAAAGTAATGTCATTTATCCATGTTTTGTGGTATGAGAGCCAGTTCCAGAATAATCACCGAAGAGAAACGACCAGGGAAATTTGATCCAGGGATTTTAATATACAACCAGGGAGAGATTCTTGAGCCAAGCATTAGAAGCCAAGGTAGACAGCCAAAGGGGAATGTGAGAGCTAGTCAGAGGAGAGCAGAAAGCAGCAGGACACATGGGCAAGTTGGTCTGAATCTAGATGAGCCGTGTAGACAGCAGGAAAACCATGATGGAAAGTGTCAGCACATTGATGATTTCTGACAGCAAGTGGCTGGTCAGAGAACCCATGGTGGGACACTTACCTGGCACTCAGTAGGTTCTCAAAAGAGTACACAGCACTGAGCGTTTGTCTCTTTGCATGTGTGCCTGTATGATATGGTTAATCTAATGGTCAGTGATCTCTCAAATGCGGATAATCTTTTACTATTACATATTATACACTAAGTGTAACCAAATCATTACCTCAAAGTACCCATCTTGGTGCTGGATTTGTAAAGAACCTGGGTTTGGTTCCTAGCACCCCCTGGTGGTCCCCAATCTGTAACTTTGGTTCCAGGGAACCCAGTGCCCTGTTCAGGTCTCCATGTATACGTGTGGTGAAAATGAATTTATAAAGAGAAACTCATGAAGAATCATTTGAAACCTTTTAAAAAATCTAATCTTTTTGTATATTGCTATATAACAAAGCCATTGCAGAGCCAAGAGTTACAATCTGAAGAGAATGGGAAGGAAACCTTTCTAGCGCAGACCATTCAACTCTCGCCTTGAAAGCCAGGTCAGTCCTGCTAGATCCATAACTTCAGATCTTTCTTATCTTTAATAGAAAACTGACAGATGACTTTAAAAATTATCATACTCCAACCGTATTTCTCTTCAGCGACATGAGTTTCATCAAAGGCACCCTGAACTGGTGTTACCGCAATATTTGCCCAAACAATATTTTTCAAGTTGTCTGTAGAAATTTTGTTTTTCCCTATCAGATCTTCATTCTCTGATCTTTTGTCCTAGTGTGGATCTGTTTTGGTCCAAGGAATTTTGTTTTCCATTGTGAAATTGTTGATCCTCTCCTAAGTTGGCTTTATTGTTTTTATTTTTATTATTTTATTTTATTTTTCCTGTAAATGCCGTGTTTCCTGTATTACTTAGACAAGGAAGAAACAACAGAAAAATTACAGTATAGGAATGACTGGATCAGTATATCCTCCTCTGACACATAGCTCAGCTGGTATAAGGATTTAAGATCTTTATATTGTTGTTGTTGTTGTTATTCTCTTTAATCTTTTTTATAGTCCAGTCATTATCCCTCTCTTGGTCCACCCTCTGACAGTTCCTTATCCCATTCCTCCTTCCCTGTCTCCAAGAGGACGCCCCTTACACACCTACACACCCCTGCACCCCATCAGGCCTCCCCACTCCCTAGGGCCTCAAATCTCTCCAGAGGGTGTGTCTTCTTTCACTGAGGCCAAACCAGGCATCCTCTGCTGTATATGTGTTGGGAGCCTCATATCAGCTGATGTATGCTGCCTGGTTGGTGATTTGGTGTCTGAGAGATCTTGGAGGTACAGGTTAGTTGAGACTGCTGGTCTTCTTATGGGGTTGCCCTCCTCCTCAGCTTCTTCCAGCATTTCCCTAATTCAAACTACAGGGGTCATGACTTCAGGCCATTGGTTGGGTATAAGTATCTGCTTCTGTCTCAGTCAGCTGCTTGTTGGGCCTCTCAGAGGGCAGCCATGCTAGGCTCTTGTCTGTAAGCACACCATAGCATCAGTAATAGTGATAGTGTCAGGCCTTGAAGCCTCCCATTAAGATGGATCCCAATTTGGGCCTGTCACTGGACCTCCTTTCCCTCAGTCTCTTCTCCATTTTTGTCTCTCTAGTTCTTTCAGACAGGAACAATTCTGGGTCAGAGTTTTTGACTGTTGAGTAGCAACTCCATCCCTCACTTAATGTTCTGTCTTTCTACTGGAGGTGGAATCTACAAGTTCCCCCTCCCCACTGTTAGGAATTTCATCTAAGGTCCTTCCCTCAAAGTATTGAGATTCTCTCACTTCCGAGGTCTCTGGTATATTCTAGAGAGTCTCCCCACCTCCCACCTCCCACCTCCCAATATATATATATATATATATATATATATATATATATATATATATATATATATATATATATATATATATATATTTCCATTCATTCTGTTGGCCCTTGGGGCTTTACTCCTGGTCTCCCCCAATACCTGATCATGTTCCCCATTTTTCCCTGTCAACCCCCCTCCCCTCCCCCACCCATGTCCCTCCCTCCCTCTGCTCTCTGTTTTCTTCTCCTTCCCAAGTGGGACTGAGGCATCCTCACTTGGGCCCTTCAGCTTGTTAACCTTCTTGAGTTCTGTGAACTATGTCCTGGGTATTCTGTACTTTTATGGCTAATATTCACTTATTATGTATTCACTTATTAGTGAGTACATACTATGCATATGCTTTGGGGTCTGAGATACCTCACTCGGGATTGTATTTTCTAATTCCATTCATTTGCCTGCAAAACTCATGATGCCCTCGTTGAATAGGATCTTGGACAAAGAAGCCAAAAGTATACAATGGAAAAAAGAAAAGCATCTTCAATAAATGGTGCTGGTCTAATTGGCAGTTGGTATGTAGAAAAATGAAAATAGATCCATATTTGTTACCTTGCACAAAGTTCAAGTCCAAGTGGATCAAGGACCTCAACATAAAACCAGATACACTGAAGCTAATAGAAGAGAAATTGGGAAAGAGCCTTGAACTCATAGGCACAGGGGGAGTTTCCTAAAAGAACTCCAATGGCTCACGCTCTAAGATCAAGAATTGATAAATGGGGCCTAATGAAATTGAAAAGTTTCTGTAAGGCAAAGGACATAGTCAATAGAACAAGTCAGCAACCTCCAAATTGGGAAAAAATCTTCACTAACCCCACATCTGATAGACGGTTTATATCCAAAATATATAAAGAACTCAAGAAGCTAACCTCCAAAGAACCAAACAATCCAATCAAGAAATGGGATGTAGAACTAAACAGAGAATTCATAACAGAGGGATTGTGATTAGCTGAGAAGCACTTGAAGAAATGGTCAAAGTCATTAGTGACCAGAGAAATGCACATCAAAATGACCCTGAGATTCCACCTTACACCAATCAGAATGGCTAAGATCCAACCCCGGGCAACAGCACATGTTGGTGAGAGTGCGGAGAAAGAGGAACACTCCTCCATTGTTGGTGGGATTGCAAACCAGTACAACCACTCTGGAAATCAATCTGGGGGTTCTACAGAAAATTGGGACTAGATCTACCTGTAGACCCAGCTATACTACTCCTTGGCATTTATCCCACCATGCCACAAGGTTCTATGTTCACTATGTTCATAGCAGCCTTGTTTGTGATAGCCAGAAGCTGGAAACAACCCAGATGTCCCACAACAGAAGAATGGATACAGAAAAATGTGGTTCTAAAGTCGGCTTTAATACAGCACTCTGTCCCAGGGACCTAGAGCTACTATCTAGAGACTCGTTTCCCCTCGTGTTTCTGGAGATGCAGTCCATCGAGGTGGAAAACGGGGCCTGCACCTCAGAAGAGTACCTCATAAAGCAGACTGGCACCTGCTTTTGTTCTTCAGTGAATTTAGATCCTCTAGGATTTATGAACTCATTAGTCCCTCTCATTTCATCTTCCGCATGGGTAGGTGTTATGGGGGACTGTGATCTGTGGGATCACCATTTTAGGGAGTACCTCTTGCTAGTTAAGAAGGCAGCAGCTGTGGTGATAACACTGGGGATGCTTAACCGTGGGTCAGCAACTTATTACTCCCCTGTGCTCTTGCAGTCAGAAGAGCTCCCAGCAAGGCTTTGACGGTGCTGTTTAATTCGAATCCTCTGTACAGATGCGGGATACAATGGCAACTTTTTGCAACGTTGTCATGTTTTGCTCTTATTCTCAATATATTCAATAACAACAAAGACTGCAGTGGTAACACTTACTCAAAATTTAGACAGTGATACCACTTACTCAAAGTTTAGATTTCTTTTTCTTCAGTGAAACAATTTCCTACTCCAGATAATTATTTTATTGGAATGATTACACAAAATGCCTGCCTTTATTTTTTTTAACATAATGCTCTAGGTAAAGAAAACTAAGAAAACCCTTTTAGTATTAAAAGTACCTAAAGTTCACTATGAAGGTACACTGTGTGAGAATGGATTATATTTTCCTTTGAAGTTATGTTTAATTTTTGTATGGAATTGGCCGATACATGTATTCATAAAGGCCTGTTCCCTTCTTATACAACCAATCAATCAATCAATCAATCAACAAATAAATAAATAATAACTTTTAAAAATTTGTTGGACGCTGTGGAGAAATAGATCTGGTGTGGCAATTGTCCTCGACTGCTCCGTCTTCACTTTCGTACACTTCAGCTGGATTCCATCCTGTCCTGGCAGGTGTCGTGAATAGAAGAGTCTCATTTCAATGGGTAGGGCTTCAGAGTGTTTGCTAGTTCCTCTCTTTCTCTAATGCTCTTTGCTGACTCGTTTTGAGCGAGTTACTCTGCATAGCCTGTTTGTCAAGTGAATACTCTTACCATGCCCATTTTTCAGATGCAGAAGTTGGGGCTCATGGAAGCTCTTTGTACCATTTGTTCTGCAGATGGCAAGTAAGCTTGGCTGCCCAGTTCTGAACTGAAATTAACTTCCCAGAAAGCAGAAAAACAAACCAACCAAACAAAAAGCAGTACATGGAAGACGTGTGTGTGTGTGTGTGTGTGTGTGTGTGTGTGTGTGTGTGTGTGTTTTGTTTTAGCCCCAGTCCTCCTTTTAAGCTATTGTTAAAAGAAGTCATTTAAGGGGGAAGTGATTGATTATATGACAACCTCAAGACAGTAAGTACTAAAAAAATTAAAATACAAAGAAAGCAGTTGTGGTGTCTTATAACGGTGCACCTTGATGACCTCCCTCATCACCACACACACCCGTAATAGCCTAACAGATTCCTTTTCAGTTTTCTGGACTGTGATTGGACCAGTTTTCAATTCCCAATCTTTATATGCATCAGTCAGTCAGCCATCTTGACAGTGTTGTTCTTCATGGATATCAGCCATGAACTCAAAGTTTATAAGCTAGACAAGTTAGCGTAAGGTCACTGCCGATTTAGGTTTTTTGGTTTTGGGTTTGGGTTTGTTCGTTCGTTTGTTTTTAGCGGAAGAGGACTGAAGTGTTCTGTGCAGCAGCCATTCCCTAAGTGGAAGTTCTCTATTGGGGCACATGGATTCTATCTCCAAAACTGTTCTTTCTCTCCCATTTCTGTTTGATTTTTTTAAAAGCCATGGCAACCGTCTAGTGATACTCGTTATCTTTTCATTTGAGTGTCCCTCCATTTTGAGAACCAAATAGTAACTTTGCTAATATTAGTAAAGTGTTGTTGGCCTTTTAAATGGGCATATGCAGTCATAAGAGGCATTATAACATTCTCATACATACTTTGTAGAGCTTCCTCCCTCTACTTTCCTCCCCATCTCCACCTGCTCACGCCTGTCCGCTCCTCCCTCTGATAGTCCTCCCGCCCCCATCACATGGACTCTGTTACCATCCTCCTTTTCTGTCCCCAAGTTGACCTTTAATAGTAAATTTTATTTAGCTTGGAATTCATCAACATGTAAGGGAACTAAAGAGAATGAGAAACATTCATGGCCTTCACGGTAGCGGTATGGAGGAGATCCTTTTAACTTAGTGTCTTGTTGACTGGGCAAAGAAAGCGGCCGCCGCACAGAACACTTCAATCCTCTTCCGCTAAAAACAAATGAATGAACAAACCCAAACCCAAAACCAAAAAACCTAAATCAGCAATGACCTTACTTGTCTACTTTCTCTGGTGGTAGATAGTCTAAAGCACACTATTACACTGTATTGCTGGAATGGGCCTTTTCATTATTTGCTCAATACTCCCTTTGTGCTTTTATAGTTACAGGGCTGACCTCTGGGGGGTCTAGCACATGCACATTTGTTCTTGAAGCCTTGTAGAGTCTCCCTTCCAGAATTCACATCATTTGTTATTTCTTCCCTTTTGCTGACGTATTCATTTTCATGCAAATATCTCCACTACATATACATGGAATGCTTTTCTCAGTCTCCTTGGGATTTGACAAATTTTCCTTAATCAGAATAAATAAATTTAATAATTTAATAAGTAAATTTTTTAATAAATTTAATAGTAAATTTTATTTAGCTTGGAATTCATCAACATGTAAGGGGGCTAACGAGAGTGAGAAACATTCATGGCCGTCACGGTCGCAGTATGGAGGGGATCCTTTCAACTTAGTGTCCTGTTGACTGGGCAAAGGTCAGTCTCTCCTCCGGAAGTCTAGTTTTAAAGAAAAAATGGCTGATTGGTTCTGTCTTATGAGAATGGTTCCCCAAACTCAAAATTCAGATTAACTAAAATTCTAATGATACTAATTACCCGAAACAAATTATCCAGATCACTTGATCAAAATAAAATCTTTAGGAGTTCGACTGTTCTTCTAAATATTTCATTTTTGACCCATCTCAATAACTTTCATTCAGGAGGAGAGACACTTAAGTTAATAACACCTTGCCAAGGCCCGGAATTTTAGGTGTGGTAGTTGTATATTGAGTTCATCATGTAGAAGATTCTGAAAAGGCTGATCAGAAGAAAGAAACCTTGATTGTGCTGTTTTGTGATATATATATGTATATATTTGGTTATGAGCTTTTCCCCAAAATCCCCATTTGAACTGAACAACCTGCTCTACCTGAATGAGAAGTCATTTAGGACTACATGATTCCTCCATGACGTAAGGTGTAAAGAAAGCACACAGACTATGTGTGCACGTGGATCTTAGCAGCCGAGGACTTTGGAAATACAGGGAATGTTTAGTTGAATTTGAGGACTTCTGTTGCAACGTGTGATATAAATACCATTTGTGACCAGAAACGAATCCACCTGTGCTCCAGTATCATCTGCTTTATGGAACAGATGCCCTTGAGTGTGGTAAGTGATCTTAGAAGTCACGCAGCAACAGAAAGGCATGCCTCACCATTTGCTTAACTGTGCAAACAGCCTTTATCTATTTACTTGCACTCATTTAAAAAATTATTCGAGTGGCTGGAGAGGTGGCTCAGTGGTTAAGAGCACTGACTGCTCTTCCAGAGGTCCTGAGTTCAAATCCCAGCAATCACATGGTGTCTCATAACCATCTGTAGTGAGATCTGATGCCCTCTTCTGGTGTGTCTGAAGACAGTTACAGTGTACTCATATACATAAAATAAATAAATCTTTTAAAAATTATTTGAGGATCTTTGGTTACTATGGGTTCTACTTGTCAGTCTGACCACAGCGTTTTAAGTCACCATTTAACATAGTGAGAGAAGACCTAGTGATATCAAGTCGAGAGATAATTAAAGTGACATGTGCTTCAGAACAAACAGAGACTTAGAGACGCCACAGAGCAAGGAGGCCTTGGGCTATTATAATTACTTTTGTTGAATATCACCTGAGAAAATGGGTAGCATATTGCTATAAGTTATAAATATTGTATTTCTTCTTAGATAATATACTGCATAGCAATCATTAGAGAAGAGTATTTGTTTTACCTTTAGCCATTATCTGTGTGTATATGTGTTTGTGTGTGTGTGTGTGTGTGTGTGTGTGTGTGTGTGTGTGTGTATTTGTATATATAAGTTTGGTCTGTGTGTATCTGTGTAAGTTTTGTCTGTGTGACTGTGCATATGTGTGTATAAGTGTGGTATGTGTATGTGTGTAATGTGCATGTACATGTGCGTGTGTTTGTATGTGTATAGTGTGGTATGTATGTGTATACACCCACTATACTGGATGGCCTATTGTTTTGTTTCTGCCAGCTTAACATAAGCTATAGTCATCTTGGAAGGGGAATTGCATTGAGAAAATGTTCCCATCAGATTGGCTTGTGGGCAAGTCAGAAGGCATTTTCTTGGTTAATGATAGATGTGCCTCTGCTAGGGCTTAGCCCATGGTGGGCAGTGCCACCCTGGGCAGATGGTGTTGGATAGTATGAGAAATCAGGCTGCAAAAGCCAGGATGAGCAAATTAGTAAGCAGTATTCATCCATGGCTTTTGTTTCCCAGGTACCTTGAGTCTCTGCCATGACTTCTCTCAACTGAAGTATAACATGGGTCATAAACCCTATCGTCCCCAACTTGTTTTAGTCAGTGTTTTATCATAGCAAATAAACCCTAAGACATCCAACTCCCCCAACTCAAATCTTTCTGTGCGTGTGTTTGTGTGCGTGTGTGCGTGTGTGCGTGGGCGTGTTCGTGTACATGCACAGAGGCCTCGGAATGTCTTTCACTGAATTTGGAATTACGCTGAAAGCCCGCAGTCCCAAGTTATCCTTCAGTTTCTGCTTCTCATTGCGCTGGTGCCACACCCAGCTCTTTACATGGGTCCTGGGATCTGAACTCAGGTCCCTGTGGTGGTGTGGTAGAGGCTATACCCACTGAACAATCTCTTTAGTTTGTGCAGTCATGTTGCAGGTGTTACATTTCCCAGTCATGGGCAAGGTCCTGGATTTGATCCATAGAAACTTCAATAATAAATTTCTATAAATTTATAATTATATATAGAAATTTATAATAGAAATTATAACTTCCATAGCTTTTTAACATATAAAATTTTAAAATAGAAACGTAGGTTATGGTTTAAGGATAACGTTTGTTGGAAGAAAATAGTTACATAATGCTCACTTTTGTCAGTCATGGAAAAACACCTAAACAAACAAAACTGATGAAGCCAGCTAGTTTTCTATTTGGAGAATGTGAGCTCTGGAAAACCTCGGTTATATTTTTGGAGCATAGGAAAGGAGTATGATATTAGGCAGAAAGCTTAAAATGCTACCAAGGCTGAGTGCTACAAAGAAGAAGTATTATCTGCATGATGACCACACCAACATCTACAGTGCAAATACTGACGTAATAGAGCTACCAGCAACCAGGAAGTCACCTTAGCAACCACATCCCCTTACCAAAACACATCAAACACAACATTTTCAAATAGCTAATTCAGATTGAGTTTTAAAAATAATCAGAAAAGAAAATGTACTCTGCATAAACATACTCAGAGAGATCTTAAGATTTCATTTGTTTTGTAGACAACGCCTCTGGAAGGGTTGGTTGCCTTGTTGACTCCAGACTAAGATTGGAGTTCTGATTTTATGTTAAAATTGCCGTCTTGTGAGACAGTGAGTTGATACTTGATGGGCTGTGTGGATGAAACCATCAGTTTGGTGTCGGGAGACACCTGGGGAAGCTTAGTGTTCATTAGCTGGAGAGAAATCATAGAATGAGCAGAGGGAACAACTGCTGTCCCAGACTATCCCAGGGTAGAGAGGAGATGTATGGTTAGAGACAGGGCTAATGACTCCCATCTGAAACTGCTGAAGCAACAGCTCTGCTCTGGAATCCCACTCATTCCTCTTTATAAAGGTCTGTTTCTAGAAAGGAGAGGCCTTCGACATGGGATTCTAGGATGCTCAGTGACAAGCTTCTCTCTGTGTATAAATGTACAAATCATTCGAATTCAGCACTCACAGTAACACTGCACAGTGAAGGTGCTGAAGAGAGATTCAGTTGGTTCACATATGGCCTCTTTGGACAGGCGTAAGAATGGACCGTCCCTAACAATAGCAATGTGACTTGCATTTGCAGAGTAACATGTTCAAAGGGCTTGCTCTTCAATGATTTCATATCATTCCGTGACAATTCTATTGTTCAGTCGGCACACTTACTCTTCCCTTCATTATGCAAATAAGGAAATCAAGCACAGATAGTTTCCTCTAACAAGCCAATCAACAGGAAAAATGCAATCATTTGATGAAGGTCCTGGTACACTTCAGAACGCTGCTTGTTTTTCCCAACAGGAAAACTTAATTCTCTAAATGCCACGTGCTTTGGGCACTGCAGTGCCAAGTGTCTCAAAGTTCGGTCAAATACATTCAGACTTTTCCTTCTTTTCTTACCCTCTTTTGGGCATTTCAATTAAACCAGAAAGGGAATACTAGTTTTCAAAATCTCCTGGCTTAGACCACATATACTAGAAAGGCTTTCATTGAGCATTAACTATATGGTGAGACACTGCCTACAGTGGCTCACCAACCACCCTCTGCACCATTCTTTTGTGTTTTTAGTAATTGCTTTTGTTCGTTAGTGCTCTGACTGTAGGGTAAACTCTTAGAGAAGACTCTTTTTTTTTCTTTTCTTTTTTTCGGAGCTGGGGACCAAACCCAGGGCCCCAACCCCAGAGAAGACTCTTAAACTTAAATATAACTGGTCAGTAAAATGAATGCCTGTTGATGACGTTACATATATGATGATTCCTTCCCATCCTCTCTCTTTCTCTCTTTCTCTCTCTTTCTCTCTCTCTCCATATATATATATATATATATATATATATATATATATATATATATATATATAACAGGGAGCCAACAGCTTCCAAATGAATAAAAATTGCTGAAAGCATAGTTTCTTTCAGGCTATTAAATGTACCGTGCAAGGTAAGCATGGCTTACCATCTGCTATACTGGGGCTTTTTATATCACATTTCACATAGGAAATGTCACTGTAATACTAACTTTCTGATGTTTTCCTCCATCACAGTATGTATATTTTGATCTATGTGAAGTTCATTCATCCAGTAAACACTAATCTCCTTTTATATGTCAGACACTGGATCTGGGTACAGGGCAAAGAGCTATGCATAAAATTGGCCCGGAGGTTAAGAAACTGTGTTTTGTAGTTAATTTAAAACATGTGCATTCTTCTGTTTCTAACTCTTCTAGCTTTTCGGTTTGCTACATCGTTCCTTGTATCTGTTTGCCTAGCCTAGGAGCACCAGTTACAATGTGAAGTCTTCGATTCATTGAATACTTGCTGAGGAGCTGGGGAAACGACCAAGTTTTCCCCATAAAACACCTTGCTGATCTTCATTCAGCCTCAGAGCAGATCAAAGGGTAGTTACTATTTTAAGGTTCATTTTCTATTTCAGGAAATTTATCCAGTGACCCAGGCTTGCCTTCTTCCAGACTAGATTCTTCTGCATTACATCAATATTGTCAGATATCTAAATGATTTCTGTAACTGTTGGATCTGTCATGCCATTCATACCTTCCCTCCCTAGCCTGCATTCGTGAACGAGCAGGAGGATAGACATAATAGAGGAAGGGTATGAGGGAGGGTCTGAAATAACATCCAAGTGGCTGGAGGAAGTGAAGGCAGTAGTAGAGACAGAAAACCCGGGAAAGGATGCCACATCTGTCTGTCCACGGAACTGTCACATGGAGACAGATCTACTTGCTTATGTCTCCATGGATGGAACCAAGAACAAGTTACAAGTTCAGAGGAAACAGTTCATGCTGGTGAAGAGGAAGCGGTTTCTAACGTATTGATTAGAGAAGAAAGAGATAGTGCAGGGGAGAGGACTCCCGTCTGTGGAGAAGTTCCGAGGTGTCTCTGTGAGCATCCTGTGCGTGTGGGGAGGTGGATAAGACTCTGGCTCAGGACACAGCAGGAGAAGCTGCTGGCTTACAATAACCCCAGGACTAGCTATACTGAGCAGCAGATGTCACTGTTTCATAAAGAGAGGAGTAAGGGACTTTTCGGGATTCAGGATTCAGGTCTAGACCATTTCACACAGAAAGAAGTTTCTGAGAAGTGTTGAGGGTTAAGGTTGTCTCTAAGGAACACACAATAAGTAACCCAGAATGCTAATTATTTTTGTTATAGAATTTATGTAGCCTATTGTTATGCTAGGGTTTAGTCCCGTACTGAGATAGGAGGTAATACTAGTAGCTCCATGAATTATGTTAGTTTTGTAAAAGACTGAACAGTTCATTCCCTAATAGTAGCCAGCAGCATGGGAGGTAAAAATTCCAAATCAATAAAGACTACTAAAATAAAAGTATACATAGATGCCCAGATATGCCCAGATATAGATGCACATGCATGCAGTTCTCTGATGGTCATCTTCTCCAGATTTCTAATGCCATCCCTTGACCCGTCCACGTGCTACAGCTTGAGCTCTGTAACTCATAGAACATGAATGTGTATTGGTGATTAGTGAATTACCAATCATTGTCAAAATTTGCTAAACCTAGAGATGGGTACTGAAGTGATTGCTCCGCCCAGAGGAACTCACAGGGTCATGACATCGTTTAGCAACAGTGGAAGGCAAAGCTTCATAGATCTCCTTTTAAGTGCGCTATTGTTCCCTCTGCTGTCTTCAGAGTTCCAGGAATTCTTACTGGAGCACACAGGGCCTGCCCCTCCCTGACATGTCTCTCTGGGGATGCTCTCTCTCTGAGTAAAGGTTTCTTTTACTTCAAAGAAACTTCAAAGACAGGGAAGAGAGCAGACAGGGTCTTCTAAACCTGTCCTGGCCCTTGGTGGTGAACTATATCAATAATGAGTTTCTAAGAATCTATAAATGGGTAACTCCTGCTTGTGGTCTCTTTAAGAGGCTTGTATTCTCCGAGGAAGTAAAAAAGCAGACAAACGACCTCATAAAACATGGAGTGAATCCTGCAAATAGAGCAGAGAGCTCTGTTTTTTTTTTTTATAGCAAATGAAGAGAAGTGGGTAAAATAATCATAGTAAGCACTTTGAAGCCTATAGAATTTTAACCAGGATACTGAAGGATGGGCAGGATTTGAGTACATAGAAAAGTGAATGACATTCTAGAAACCGAAGAGGTCTCATAGAGTATGTGCATGCGTGGAGTAGGAATTTTAGCATCCTATTCTGGTGTTACATTTCATAAAGGAGTAAGAGAAAAACCAAAGTCACTCATGATCTTGCTCTATGTATGAGGGCAGATAATAATTTTCAAGAGAGAAAGGGGTCATGACCTCCGTTAGAGGAGGATAGGTCATCTGTTGCCAGCAGGGAAATGGGCCAACCATGGCTTTATATATGGAAAATGTAGATGGTTACTGTGGGGACTTCCATCTGGTAGGGGAGAATAAGACGCAGCAGATAGAGCACAGCAGGTTGAGGTCAGAGAGCACGGATATGTAGTGCTGCCAGCATAAGACAGTAACTAGCAGGACTGGAGTGGAAGCTCGAAGAGCAGAAGGAGGCACTCGCTCTGTGTTAGGAATACACACGGTAGAGGACACAGAGAATACAGGGTCCCTGGCATGGAGAGAGGGCAGGAAATCTGGGCTAAGGCATGCCTAGTGGCCAGTAAACTAAATTTGCTTTAGACCCCAAAGTTCCCCATGTCGGGAGCTTGGTGTCAGGGTAGATATGCTTGGCGGTATGGGACCCTGAAAATATGGACCCGAGTGGGAGTTGACTAGGTCATGGGTGGCATCACCCTTGGAGGTGTCTAAGGTGGATTTCGTGGGACCATAATTTAATTCCTGAAATATGTTTGTTATGAAAGAGTAAGCCTGGCCCCTTTCCTCCCTCTGGCTTCCCATCCGCCATGTTATTTTCCTTTCAGCTTTTACAAATTCCTCTGCCCTGAGGCCTTCATCAGAACCACACTTACATTGGTACAGGCTCTTCAGCTGCCATAAATACAAGGCAAATACATCTCATTACAAAGAAAGAGCTGTGTGGTCAGAGAAACCGTACAAATACAGGAAGGATAAAGAGTGTAACATAAAGACAGCCAAGGGGATCCCAACTAGTATTTCAGGAGTCCCCACTTCATATTTTACTTGTTTTGATAACGGATTTCTCCAAAAATCAATGTCACACGAAATTATCCGTCTGAAGGCCAGAATGGCTTTGTAAGAAACTCGAGCTTGTATCCACGGTTACTGTCAGCATTTGCGATCCTCTGAAGTAAATGGCGTTGTGGCCAGCGGGGATGCTCCTGGAGTCCTTCAGCTAGAATCCCATCCCAGAATAACCTCATGGTGGGGAACACAGCTGCACTTCGGGGCATTCAGTTGAAGCACCCCATGCCGTAGCAGATACAAGGAAAGGGGAGGGGATTAAAACAGCTGGACACTCTCTAGGCTGGTATGCTCCTGTGGCACTGCCTAAGGGGTTAATCCCACACACTAGAGAATGAATCATAAAGCCAAGGATAAAGGGGGGGTGGGGTGGGAGGGGATGATGGCCAAGAATAGGGCTGAAGCCTGATAAAGATCACAGTGCTCGACAGAATGTCACCACGGAGTTGTGAGCATCAAGCCTGTACTTGGCCCCCGCAGTTGAATCACCCTCTGAAAGTGTGGTCCTGCCGGTAACAGACATGTTGGTGTTGGATGAGGACCATGCTGCCTGCATGGTGGTTTCTCAGACTTGTTACCCAAGAGCTATGAAATAAAGCGCTTCCCCGGGTCTCAGCTTTCATCCTCATATAAAATTGGACTAGATACCGTCCTTATCTGCTGCTCAGTGTTTGCTCTGTAAGAAAGAGTGCTGAAATCCCTCCTAACGTTTTTTAAAAAATATGGTAGCTGCTGCTAGCTGAACCATGGGTCGCAGAGAAAGGAAAGAATGCAACAAAAGACATTTGCTTAAAAATTCAGATTTTTTTTTTTGGCATGGTTTTCATAGTAGTAGCTTTCTTTTGTAAGCCAGAAAGAGAATAAAAGAAGGGTTGATACCAAGTGAGAGACTGTAGGGAAAGAGGTAATTACCCCTCCCTTTTATTTTATGTGTGCATCATGTGCAATCAATACATGTTGATTTTAATAAAAAATGTCAAGGACCCTGGTTAGAGAGATTATCCTGAGAGACAACAATGTGGCTCTAAGGATCACTTTCAGGTTTATGCATCCTGCTCTTCTGCAAGTCTGAAGATAAAAGTGGTCATGGGTTTAGAATTAGATATTTGTATTCACTTGGTGTACTAGCCACGCGTTTATAGCTCTGAGCGTTAGCCGACATCTCCTCCTGTTTTTATTTATTTTTCCTTTCTCCAGTCTCACCATAAATAACCACGTGCATACATATCGTTACAGAGCATGGACATAGTTCACATTTCTCATTTAATATTTTTTACATTGCTCCCTAGTCTCCACATGTATGCTCTGAATGGCTTCCCAGCGGGAATCGGTCTAGCACTGCGATCTTACCTTTGTTCGCCAATGCGAACAGTACAGACCCTCCCATGTTTGTGTCAGTGTGGGCCAAGCTCATTGCCATAAAACCTTTTTGCAAATGGAATCTTTTTCTTCTCCGAGCTATTTGCTGAGCAGAAAAACCTTCAGAGATGAGGTTGTCTGGTTCCTAAAATATATTGCCAAAATTTTTTCAAACTTGCTCTAGAAAATTTACTATGCTGTTGCTCTGTCTCTTTTGATAGCTTCTTGACTCTCTAGTCCACACTCTGACGATCCCCATCGCTTTGGTTGATTTGTAATCTGGATGATTCGCAGGTTGGGACATTCTCATCTGGACACTTACTTCCACTAAAGCTGCAGTGAAATACTGCCCCTCAGGGGTTCCTAAGTGGGGGTGAAGTTAAAAAATATCATTTTTTAAAAAAAATCATCGAGTGCTCTTTACATGATTTGAATCTAAAAGAACTATTGACTTTTGAAACATCTTCCAAACGCTAAATATTAAGGCTGGAGATGAGAAATCCAAAACAAGCCTAGTGGGCTTTTTTGTCCCTTCTGGTTCTTAGGTGAGGAGCTGCAGGCCTCAGCCCGATCTTGTTGAAGTCTTCTGAGGCCCTGTGGCATCCACTCAAGACTGCTGGTGGCATTAGTTGTTTAGATCATCAATCATCACACAGATACTTTGGACAGTGGACTGCATCGCCAACCAGAATCAATTCTTCAGTGGGTCAGCTCATCTGGTTGTTACTGCAATAAATTCCGATTTAACATTCTGCCCTCAGCTGCTTGTTTAGGAAATAACATGTGAACGGTACACTCTGTTGAGTTGAATGCTGCATGGCCCTCATTGATAAACCTTATGCCAATATAGACATGGCTGCTCTTGGAGTTTATCGTTTTAAGATGAAAATAATTCTCCTCATCTCAGCCCAGGAAAGAATGCTACTGCCTCTGTGGATATTTGCACTCTGTCACATCTAAGGAAAAAATACAGAAGATTTGTGTAGCTGCACAGCAAATAGAATGTCATGTCTGTCATTAGATATGAAGCTTAGGGAAGGAAAAGGGATTTGATATACTCTAGTTCACTTCACAGAAACCAGAGAATATGGCTGCCCTGAAGGAGAAAGGCTTTTCTCTCCTGACACTTCCTGAGTTCTGCCCTATCCTACATTAATCATTCTGAATGTGACTCTCCCTCATGGCCCAGTGAGCTATGGATCAATCACAGTGTTTTCAAAGTGCTGTAATTTCATACATATTTCAACACAGACCTAAGAGCTCCCATATACTTTGGCCATCCCGGGAAAATACTTTATAGAGTAGTAACCTAATATGCTTAGGAACCCCTGAGGGGCAGTATTTCACTGCAGCTTTAGGGGTAAAACTATCCCAAACTCCACCTGTATCTGGTTTTCTTTCTCCTGCTTGTAAAGTGGTTTATATTTTATCTTTAGCCGAACACAAATTATGCAATTATACAATAATTGATCAATTTTTTTCGACCAAGAATCTATTTTGAATTTCAGTTAAAACCATTTATGTATGCATTGAAAAAAGTCTTGGAGCTAACAAAAAAAAAAAAGAAAGAAAAGAATTGGGCAGGCATTGCTTGATTAAAGCCAACTTATACAGTCCTGCCACCAATAGAGAGCTATAAATATTATCTCCTGTTGCTCATGTTTCAACATCCAAAAATATTTTGAACAGAGCATAACAATCACTTCCTGTGAGATCCTCCATAAGCTAAGATACAGACAGTGTGTGTATATAGGATAACAATCCGGGTAATTTTCCATTTCAATTCCTGAGAATTTTATAGTTTTTAGAACAAATTTCTTACATGAAGACAGTACTACTAAGCAACTGTTAATCAAAACGGGATATCGATATGGATAATATATACATATGTGTGTATATATATGTATATATACACATACACACACACACACACACACACACACACACACACACACACATATCCAGAGTACCACTTGGCTTTTTTCAGTCGTAAGCATGGATTTGAATTTTTTTATATTTTGTACTTTCTGTCTCTAACCAAATTATATATGGTGAGAATAGCCAGAATTAGAGTGCAAGAATGTTAACTTACCTAACAAAAGATTGAACCCAGAACACTGGGTCTGATGGATTTGCCAAGTCAGTTTTTTGTTACATGGTAGCCTCTTAAATAAGGAACACAGCAAGCTGGAGTTGGTTAGTCAAACTCCTTTCTGTACATCAAGGAAGGACTAATGGTTTCTTGTAAGAAATGCCTCCTTTTCTACTTGCTTTGATACTGGCTACATGCTTGAATAATTTAGGAAATTTGTTGCAGCGGTTTTTGTCCCAGTATAAAAAGCTTCGGGTTTGGGTGATAGCTTTTGACAGTGTTTTGATAAAAAGTATTCTGTTATTCAACTCTTAGGCAAGAACTTTAGAGTTTGTTTCATTTCCGAACCACCTAGTCATGGAACACTATCAGGTCAAGAGATACTTTTTGGACCTATGTCCCTTTACCTTCCAAGCACTCCCAAAATACTCCAATCAAACTACTTCCAAATACAGGTCCTAGATAGAGATGCCACAGTCAAGGCCATCTGATTTAAGGCTCTGACATTCTGATGTTGACAAATTCCACAGAGAGATTGATATTTAGTGTCCTCTCACTGGCCCATTTCCTCTCACTCTCTGGGATGTGAGAACTGTTTCTAGTATCATGTGTTTTCCTTTGGCCACTCTTGCTGTACTTGGAAGGAGCTGACTCTCAGAGCTGGCCTCAGCGCTGCCTATAGGGATTAGCACAGAGGGTGGGGAAACTTTCTAAAACAGGATGGTGACAGCTCCCTCAAGCCTACTAACTAAGAGGCAAGGTCTCCTGGCATTCACTTTTCAAACTCAAAGAAGAAAGTACTGACCTCTAGTTAAGGACTATTTTCTTGAAGTTACCTGTTCTTGACCATCACTGTTTGCTCGCCAAGGTAGAGGATAGAATTTCATTTTGTTGTTCTTCTTGTTGTTGTTGTTGAAACACTCTTCTTAGGAATTCTTTCATATTCTTCATCTTTTCAAGCATACTGTCTTTGGCTCTGGACCACTCCCCAAAGAATTTGGTGGCAGGCAATTAGATATGCATAGTTTCCATCATAGTCATTTAATAACTACACTGTTGAGCTACCTGTAAGCCGTCAGTCATTTCAGTTTGGTTTTTACTAAAACTTCCGAGTCCTGTGTAGGCTCAGTTTCAGCTGCCATGAAAAATGATTTGGACAGACAGGAAATTCAATGTTCAGACAAAAGGATATTAGAACTGAAGAGGGGGTGACTTGTTCATAAATGCAGATACTTGTGATTACGTTATGTCATCATAAGGTTTAAAATATTCTGAGACAAAATGTCTTTAATCAACAACCTGTCAGATATCACAACTTGGTAACAGCGCACACTGGAGTGCTGACGGCTTCCCTGTGTGATCTCATGGTTGAGTGGAGGTTGTGGTTCTCTGTGGCTGCTTGGCACTCTGAGAGCATATCTTACCACACATCACTAACCTGGGAACTGGAAGCCCACCGAAGTGTGTGACTTTCTCATCACCATAGAGCCAGGAAGTCTTAATTGAACCAGTTTAAGTCAAAAACTATTTGGGTCTCATCTATTCTAAATTTCCAATGAATTACAGCATGACCACAGGGGCCTTCTGACAACAACACAATGGGGGCAAAGATTAACTTTTTGTTTGAGGCAGGACCTTGTTCTATATTCCTGACTAGCCTGGAACTCTTTATGTAGACAAGCCTAGCCTTAAACTCACAGAGATCTTCTTACCCATGCTTCTTGGGTGCCAGGATCAAGGCATTTACTATCAGGCCCAGCCTAAAGCTAACATTTTGTTTGGTATTAAAACAGGGCTCCTGTGTGGCCATCAAACTCGACATCCTCCTGCCTGTACTGGTAACACAAGCACTGGTAACACAGACATGCACCAATCCAGCCAGCCTTAGGTTATCACTTTTTAGAATAAATTCAAATAGATGACTCGGGACCAACAATGAACCATTTCCTATTCTTGGTATCTTATCAGACGGTCACAAAATAAAGGGGATCAGTTTTGAGAGAGACCTTACTTGTCTTGACAGTGGTAGGGCTGCTGATAGAAAAACATACCTACCCATTGGGATCTAGATTTTAATTCTAGATCTGCTCTAAATGTGTGACCCTGGACAGGTTACAATCAGTGTATACTTCTGCAACTTACATCCTTAACTTAGACACATGTACCCCTTTTAGTTTAAAAAGTTTGGAGAGATAGCTCAGCACCTGAGGACTCTGGCTGTTCTTCCAAAGGGTCAGTCTCAGTTCCCAGCACTCACACGGTGGCCAACAACCATCCCTAATGCCATTTCCAGAGGGTCTGATGCCCTCTTCTGGCATCTACAGACACTGCATACACATGGTACACACACACACACACACACACACACACACACACACACACACACACACACACATACACACAGGCAAAACAATCCTACACAAAAAAATAAAAATATGTAAGTCCCCTTTTAAAAAAGGTTGTAGCTATATACAGAACAAAGAATCCATCAATTTAGAGGTAATGTAATCTTAACTTTTAATTTGCTTTGTGGTTTGACTATTTGTGGTGTCCAATAGAAGATGCTCCTCAGAACTTGGCCATGCTTGGCCAGGTCTAAGAGTTAGACGTGTATCCAATTGACATCGGAAAGTTCTCTGAACACTGATTTTTCCATAAAGACACCTTCCAAAAGTGTTTCTCATTACATTTTTCTCATAAATCTGTCAGCCAACCTAGGACCTCCAAATAACAAGGCCCATGTGATTACCAGCTTTTAGGTATCTAACTCCAAAAAAAAAAAAAAAAAAAAAACTTAACAAAAAATTAAAGACACTCTACTTAAAATTTCACTTGTGTCAATGCATGATAACTACTTACGGTTCTACATTTTTAAAAAGCAAAGCCAGGTATTGGAAACAATGCAAAGTGCAGAACAGGTATTCTTTATTGGCAAAGAAAATGAAATTTAACATAGGAAATTTTGAGTCAAATTGCTTTTTAAAATTGAATTCACTATGAAACCTCTGGTGTTTTTGTATTATTTAAAAAGGAATTAGGGAACATTTCTCTTCAAGAGACATACTTCTTACCCCAATGTAACCTACATAATTTTCCCATAACATAGTAAAGCGATGGTGTTAGACAGTCTGGGAATAAATGATACTCATTTTGAGCCTCGCCTACTTCCAAGCCAAACAAAATTGCCATCAGATTAGCTGTAATAGAGAAGAAATGACAGCCCGAGGAATTTACTCTCGAGTTTCTTCCAATTGTCAGTGAGTCAAAACCACAAAGAGGCCCCGACATAGCAGTGGGGGTAAGGAGAACTCACACACTTCCAATAGCTGTCAAAAAACGTTCGGCCCGGCTTAAATTTTAAATTAAGTTTTACTCATGTCAACCCCATCAGCACAATGGAGTAAATGAAGGCCGTGTTTATAAGACACCACAACAAACAGCCAATTGCGTGGGGAGTGGACCTAAATCCTTTGATTGGCTCAGCGTTTTACTTTCAGTTTGCGATTTTAGTCTATTTGATTGGCGGCAGTTGTGACATGGGTATACTCATCCAACGACATCCATGTGGCACTGGATCGCCACCCATAGCTTTTCCATCACATCAGCCCTGGAGCGTCTAAGACTATATATTCTGGAGACTTAGAGGTAGAAGTGCTTGTCAGTCTCTGAGAAGTGTTGTTGTTTTGCACTATCACTGAGACCTGGTGTAGATGAAGCCAACATTAAGATAGCGATAAGCGTGGGATCCAGGCAAATGTAATGCAGACTCATTTGGATGCTGTAGGGAGAAAGAGTGAATCTTACCCAACTGTGGCTACATGGAGCACAGTGAGCATAGCATAGAAGGTTATAATTATAAAGTTGTACTGCGGTGTGTCACAATGACTGAAATAATGAATATGTCTCATCCATGACAACCCTTTGATAGTATATGATTCCTAGGTATACTCTAAGTGTGTACTAAGTATATTTGGATAAAGGTTAAAGAAACAAGTATCTGTTATAAATAAAATTAATGTGGTTTAATGTAAAATAATAATTTCCTATAAATCCTTAGGCTTCCTTCCATGCCCTTTGTCTTCTGGGTACTTGAGTTGATCTATTAGCAGTCTGTTTCAACATTAGTTTCTTAATCTGGAAAACGATAAAAAAAAAGTCTCATTACATGTAAATAAACACCATTATAAATTTTAAATTAATATATTGCAATGATTACATATAGCATAAGGCTGTAAAGCTTCAACAAGAATAATTATTTAAAAAGTTTACTTTGTAATGGGCTCAGTTAAGCCATTAATCTGTATAATGTCTTGAATGGGGGGGGTGGTGGTCATTATTATTTTTGCTGTGTAGGCAAAGATACTGAGAATCATCCAGGTGAGTGCCCAACCCAAGAAGGTTTACTAGAAATTTAAGACCACAACTTTCTAACTTCAGTGTGAAATGCTACAATGTGACATTTAGTTTACAATGATATTCTCTGCAGATTTTCAGGACACTGGAAAGTTTTAATTGTCTATTGATACTGATATCACTAGAGATAGCTAATTGAGTAGCTTTAAGTTTCAAATGAATGTGGAATAAATACTTTACAAAGCAAAGCTTTTTACAAAACTAGATTTAAAATAATCGGTCTGAAAAGGTAGAGATTTCTCCAACTGATGCCTTGGTTTAGCGGTAGAGGTGATGGTTGGTGTTAGACCTGGTGAAGACAGCAAACTTTACTCACTCACCAGTTTCTTAGCCTTGGAAATCATCCGAAGGTGAAAAGGCTGGTGTTTGATTTCATTTGCTTTTGTCATTGTGATCTGTCTTCCACTAGGTCCGGTTCCTGAGACAATGGATTTACAAAGAGTGAAAGGTTGCTCAGTCTCTTTGTCTTGGGATTTTCGGTTCCCAATGACTTGGTGTCAGGAGCATGTTGTGTCAGGAGCACACAGTAGAACAAGCCTGGTTACCTCAGAACCAGGGAGCAGAGAGGAGAAGCTGAGAACTGATTAGCTAGCTCTTCTCAGGACAGGACTCTAATGGTTCAAAGACTTCCTACAGCACCAATCTGGGGGATGGTTAGGACATGGGCGTGTGAGGGACCTTTCCCGTAACTTTCAGCTATTCTTTTGCTAGTACCCTTCCTTCGGAGAACTCCTGCTGGTGGTCCTGTATAACCATCTCTGTGGAATAGATATGAGGTTATACAAGATTGACAGGTGTTGTGGTATAAGGGAGGCAGAGGAAGGAAGATCCCTGTGTGTTCAAGTCCAGTGTGTTCTACATGGTAAGTTCCAGGCCAGCCATAGACACACAGTAACCCCCTTGTCTCAAAAAACAAACAAATAAAAATAAACAAACAGTCAAAAGACAAAAAACAAAACAAAACAAAAAACAAAGAACAAAAATAAAATTGAAAAAGAGTTAAACAAAATAGCATTCAAAGTAAACAAACAGAAAAGACAAAGGTGCCCCTGAAGTGAAGGGAGGGTTTTTTTTAACCATTCCATTCATTTACATCTCAAATGATCCCACTTCCAGTTACCCCTTCACCAACCTCCACCCCACATCCGCTCTCCCCCTCCCCTTTGCCTGTTGGGAGTGTTCCTCCACCCATCCATACTCTCTCTCCCACCCTTCGCAGCTCCAGCCTCCCCCCCAACCCCTGTACACTGGGGCATCAAACTTCCCTGGGACCAAGGACCTCCTCTCCCATTGTTGTCATGCAAATCTGTCCTCTGCTACATACTTATCTGGAGCCATGGATTCCTCTGGGTACACTCCTTGGTTGGTGGTCTAGACTCTGGGAGAACGGGATGTTCAGGCCAGCCTATTTGTTCTTCCAATGGGGTTGCCATCCCCTCTGCTGCTTCCAGTCCTTCCACCAGCTCCCCCATCAGGTTCCCTGAGCTCAGTCTGATGGTTGGCTCCAGGCATCCACATTTGTAATGGTCAGCTGCTGACTTCCCAAGGAACCGCCACACCGGGTTCTTGCCAGCAAGCACCTCTTGACCACCCCATCAATGTTGGTCTTAGTGTCTGCAGACATGATGGATCCCCAGGTGGGACAGTCCCTGGTTGGCCCTTCCTTCAGTCTCTGTTCCATTTTTTGTCCCTGTTCTTCCTCTGGACAGGAACATTTCTGTGTTAAAAACTTTGAGATGGGTGGGTGGCCCCATCCCTCGACCGGCGGCCATGCCTATCTGCTGGAGGTGGTCTCTATGGGTTCTATCTTCCCTTCTCTGCATGTTTTGGCTAAAACCATCCCCATTGGGACCTGGGAGCCTCATGTCTCCCTGGTGTCTGGGACCCTCCCGTGGCTATCTGAAGGGAGTTTTGAGTAGCTGCCATTTTTCTTATACTCCATTGGAAATCTATAAGGATCACTTGCAAACCACTGATCAAGATCCAGATGTATCAAAAACTTTTGAGGACCTTATTGAAATTTATACTCTCTGGTTTTAGAGTTTGGATTCCTGCCCATTGCAGTGTGGTTTCAGATCCCTAAGGATCGTGTGACCATCTTACTAAGACAACAAAACACAGGAAAAAGTCCTTTAATCACACACCAACTCTTTCAGTGTACTTTAAGGAGGAATGGTCCCCAGCCAACTTAAGAAGGCCAGATTAATAGTCACATCAAAATATTACAAGGGCAGAAATATTAAGAAAAAGTATAAACTGATTTCCTTATGAGCCTATTAAATGAAAACCTTAAACTATAAGCAAAACGAAGTGACACATTTGTAAAGACTCGAATAGTACCATGTTATGTTTAGAACAGAAAAATAAATTTCCTTCAAGAATGAAGAATTGGGGGCTGGGGAGATGCCTTGGAGGTAAAATGCTTGAGACCTGAAAATGAAATTTGGGTTTTTAGCACCTACAGAAAGGCTTGCCACAAAGGTCTGTGTGTGTCACCCAGATAGCAAGAACACAATGTAGTGTTCTTGTCAACACAAAGTAAATGAAGGGCAGGAAATTCGGATCATCAATAGACCTCTTGCCTGGCCAGCCTACTTTAGAAACAGTTTAATTCCTAGGACTGAAGAGAAATTCTAACCAAACCAAGCCAAACCAAACCAAAAATCCCCACAAAATGACAACAACACAAACCCTAGTAAATCTGTTAACTCTATGTGCCAGTTAGTTCTTATGCCAATTTGACACGAGCTAGGATCAAAGGGATGAAGAAATCTTTGAGACATTGCCTCCATAGGATTGGGCCGTAGGCAAATCTGTAGGGCATTTGCATGGCCCATGATGGGAGAGTCCAGCCCATTGTGGGTGGGGCCAACCCAAAGCTGGTGGTCCAGACTGTATAAGAAAGCAAGCTGAGCAAACCATGAGGAGCAAGACACTAAGCACCATTCCTCCATGGTCTCTACACCAGCTTCTGACTCAAGGTTCTTGCTGTGAGTTCCTGTCCTGACTTCCTTAAATGATGGGCTACAATGTCTAAAATAAAAGAAGCCTTTTCTTTTCCAAGTTGCTTTTGGTCATGGTGTCTCATCTCAGTACTTAGAAATGCTGCCTGCGACACTATATGATCCATGTAGCATTGGGATCTTACTCCACTCCCTGCACAGTTCGGTCAGTTTCAATAATGATCATTGTGGGAACAATTCTAACACTACTCCTCTTAGCTTTGCCTGCAGTTCTACAGGACAACATACGGTCTGGAAAGAAACCCAAAAGAAAAACAGGCTGAAAAGAGACTTCTCAGGACAAGTATGTAGAAAGGGGAAGAGAGTACAAGGAAACTAGGAAGCAAACTGGGACCTCATCAGGGAAGTGGAAATTTCTGGTTGTGTCATGTGACACAGACTCACGTGATATTTTGCTAAAGCAGATTCATGTGATGTTTTGCTGAAGCAAGACCCATGAAAGGACATGCGATATTTGCAGAGAGTATGAATAGTACTCAACAGACAGTGACGTGGCAGTTGCATAGTTAGTTAGCTGTGTAATGCTTCATTGGTCTAGCGTCTTTACTGATCTCCACTTCATTGAGAGACACACAACAGAGAACTCCTGGTGTCCCAGCTGGTTCCGGATGTTCCCGCTGACTTGTGACAATTCCGTGGAGACCTGGCTGTTTCTGTTGGAACTGATGATTTGTGTTTGGTGCCCTGACAGTACTGAACTGGGCTGCTGGTATCCTGACAACTGAGATTGGACTAGCCCCCAAAGAACTACTTCTAAACAGGTTCACATCCTCTGGTCCTATTTATCATATTTTCTTCCCTACCTCTGTACAATGGGGCATCCAAACATTGAGAACCCTTATTAAGGTGGGTTTTGAAAATCTAAGGCTATACATGAGGCTCTAAGTGTGTCTCAGTCATGGAGGACCAAATCTGTACGTTCTAGCTAGTTTGAACATTGACTACAAGGTATCAGGAAAAGACACTACTCTTTATCATTTCAACAGGAAATGATGCAAAGTTGCATTGCATTTTAAATCCATGTGTCAGTCAGTGTGAATACAAACATCACTAGCAAAATCCAAGAAGCAAATGAACTCTGCTGTACTAGCACCAGGTAGCCTTTTGTTAAGTCTAGAACAACCTGCTCACTCCTTGGGTAGTTTACAGCAGTAACCACAACGTGTAACTAGCTCTACTAAGGCAACTTAGTGTTTACCCAACCTTAATCTGGTTAATCACTGCTGGGGAAGGGGTTAGTGAATGGAGGTCAGTGTGAGGGAAACCAACTGTTCAGTAAGCCAGAAAGATTGCAAAGAAAACGGACTTAGATCTTGGGAAGCTTGATTCAATCAGCACCACTTTCAAGCACCTCTATCTCAAGACAAAGTGGAAAATGGCTATTAGAGCAGTAGTTCTCAACTTATGGGTCATGACCTCTGGGTCGTGACCGCTTTGGAGGTCAAATGATCCTCTCACAGGGATCACCAAAGACCATCGGAAATGTCAGATATTTATACTATGATTCATAACAGTAGTAAAATTACAATTATGAAGTAGCAGTGAAGTAATTTTATGGCTGGCGGTCACCACAACACGAGAAATTGCATTAAAGGGTCACGGCATTAGGAAGGTTGAGAACCACTGTGCTAGAGTAAGGTTAAGAAAGAAATGAAGTCTAGAAACTTCTAGCTGTTCCAGGGACTAGGACGGCAAATGTTGTGTCTGCTTCAAGTACTCCCAAGGTCATTTTGGCCATGAAAAATCTTGAAAACTAATTTTTTTGCTATTTTCCTTTTGTTATCATTAGAAAGGGAAGCAGAGAGGTCAGGAACTTTTAAAAATATCAATCTTATATTGCTCAGAACAGGGATTCCTTAAAAAGCTACTTAGACTGTAAGCAGTGCTGAGAACCAGCAGACTCACTCAGAGGCTCAGGTAGCAACAGGCACACACAACGTAAATACAGACGTGCAACCTGTCACACACTATACCAATCACTCATCAGACACCCACATCAACCCAACTGAGGAGTCAGAGCTCGAAACAAAATCAACTTGTAGTCCTCAAGGCCATGGGTACTACCTAGGCAATAGTTATACAATAACCACTCAGCTGAGGACACTACTCATTCAACGTTAGTGGGAGTCTAATAAAGCATGACTCATCAGATTTTTAAAATGTGTTTCTAACAGAAATAAAACTAAGTCTCTTCTCTCCCTTTCCTCCTCCCAGCTCTCCCTAGTGACCCTCCCTTGGATCCTTCCAGTTATCCCCTATTCCCCACATAAGTTGATGGCCTCCTTTTCTTTGGCTATATATGTGTGTGTGACATAAATGTGTACACATAAAGAGAACCTGGAGGATCTGACTTTGTCGTTTGCATGTTTAGGTTTTGGAGATGACCATGTTGCTTTGGACAAACAATAACAAGGCTCTCTTCTCTGGGAGAGGAATTCTCCAATGGTCATTAGTTGCCTGTGGTTCTTTTTCTAGGGTTGGGATCCTGTGAAATTTCCCCTCTGCAATGATAACGTGACCATTGACATTGCTATTGTTCTGGCCTTGTTTATGCAGTTATTTCAAGAAGAGACAGTTGCAAATAGTGATGGTCATAAAATGTCAATTATAAAAACGAGAAACAAAAAGAGAAGTAAAATTAGAGGGTTTTCTTAGTATTTTTTCTGTTATTAATCTCTTCACTTGCAGAGAGATGGGGAAAATATTCAAGGGTGTAGTATTTTAATGCGTGAAAACGTATCTTATTTTGCAATTTTTTAGAAAATCACTGTGAAGATATAATCCCCTGGCTAATTGTTAGGGTAATAAAAAGTTAATGAATTATGAAATAAGAGAAAGTGACACAAAATGGTTTTCAAAGTTTAAAGTGCACTCTCATGTTAATAATCTATTTGGATCATGCATACTATGGATAATTTAGCAGAATCAATAAAAGGAAAATAGCTAAACCAGTCAACAAAGTTAAAAAGCCATTTCTCACGGAAAGGGTGCTATTTGCATCAGACACTTCAGACAGATCTTGATTTTCTAGGCCAATGCTTAAAGAAATACCATTTCATCCAGCTAAAGCATCATATCTATCTGAAGGCAGTTTTCAAAATCCCAGTCATAACCTCCTACGGGAAATAATAACTTTCTTGATATGAAGCTTTATAAACCCAACTGTGTCAGGGAGAGTAATATCTCACCTTTGCACAGACTTATAAGGCAAAGACGATGCAGGAAAGATATAAAAAGAGAAACAGGAAGAATTTATTCAGTTTATAATCAGGTCACATTTCATTTCCTTTTTTCTTATCAGAGACAAAAAGTTACCCAACAGATATAGTACTTACTGTAGGCAAAATGTACTCAGGGTCTCATTCACAGAGACGGACATCTGATGGTTTAAAGCTGCATACAACAGCATCTCCCATAATGAGAGAGAGAGAGTACGTCAGCAGTAGTGCAGACAGACTGAAATGTTCCCAGGTGTTGTTAGACTGTTATACTAGAGTGTTAGAATAGTATATTCTGAGGATATTCTCTTTAATTAAAGGTGAACTCTTGGGTCTCTACTAAAAAATATGTTTCACAGTGTATTTGATAGCAATGTTACAGGAAAATGATTCCAGATGTTCTCTGAAAAGTCATGAAGGCCCATTTGATAAATACAGCAATGCGTGTGTATGTATAAGTTAAATCTACATGTATACATACACTTCTGCACATCATATACAGATGGACAGACATACACACACACACACTCCTATGCAATGACAAGAAAATAAACCAGGGTAAATGTGGAGATTTGGGGAAAGAAATCGATAACTCTCCATAAACAATCCACCGAAGGAAATCACGGAACTGAGTGGTCCAAGGGGAACACGAGGGAGCAATTAGTAGACGGGCGCACAGGGAAATAAATGTAGTGAGCTTCCAGCCAACAGGGCAGGTCTCCAAAGCTGCTGATGAGTTTCAGGAAAACTCAGCTTGACTAGTTAAATCTCAGGAAAGATCGCATTATGGCCAGCCTCAGAATCCAGACGCAGTTAGCGGCAAGCACCACGTTCAGACAAAAGCAGGTGGAACATGCAAGATCCTACAAAGCACCTCCAAGTAGAATTTCAGCGTGAATTGACCTAAAAAAAGAGTTAATTGGCAAATAAATAAATAAATAAGTAAATAGGATGAAGATGATTTGGTGAGGTAGAAGAAAAAGTGAATTAATTTCAAGGTAAATATTTATCTTCTCCAACATAACAGTTTTAGTGGGGATGCTCAAAAAAAAATGCCACTTTACATATAAGACTTAGTAACATTTTTCTTTCTGAATACGGAGTAGTAAATCTTTATTGAAGAAAATTTGTATAATAGAAAAGAATTCTATTTAGTCCTTTGTAAGTGGAGTTGCCTAAAACAATACTAGGTCATATGTTGTTAAAATAAAAATAATTAAATATAGAATTGAATAGACTTGAAAAGGAACACATAATGTTCATGTATGTATATAGGTATGTATCTACATGTATGCACGTATACATGCATGCATCTGTCTACATTATGAATCTATATGTATGCATGTGGTTTTACTTTGGGTTTTATTGCTGTGAACAGACACCGTCACCAAGACAAGTCTTATAAATGACAACATTTAATTGGGGTTTAGAGGTTCAGTCCATTATCATCAAGGTGGGAACATGGCAGCATCCAGGCAGGCATGGTGCAGGAGGAGCTGAGAGCCCTACATCTTCATCTGAAGGAAGCCAGGAACAGACTGAGCATCCTCAGGCAGCTAGGAGGAGGGTCTCCAAGCCCACCCCACAGTGACACACTTCCTTCAACAAGGCCACACCTTCTAATAGTGCCACTCCCTGGGATGAGCATATGCAAACCATCGCACATGTAAATATATGCATCTAAATATGTATGTAAGTATATATAATGTATTCATATATATTCATGTATATATGCATGTGTATGTATGTATATGTATGTTCATATATGTATGTACATGCATATATAAACCAACATACATATACATATATATGAACGTAAGTGGAGCAAAGGGCACAGTTACCTGTGCTCTACTGCACAGACCAGGACAGATTAGATAAGTATTTTAGAAGATTGCATCTGTAGAAGTTGTAAGACTTTTGGAAGTCATGAATAAGTAACCAAGTAGCAGAGTATGCTACAAAAAGATCTTTACTGAAAATCAAAATGAAAGTCTGACTAGACAATATACCATATTTATGGGTGTGACTGTCCCATGCTGGGGCGTTGGGGATTGAACCTAGGACCTCCTTACGTTCAACAGACTCTCCCCTATCCACACACATCCTCTGCTCTTTCCTTGCTGTTTGATTTTGAGATGGGGGACATCTAGCTAATCTTCTCAGGCCGGTCTTGAACTTGTGGTCCTCCCGTCTCACCTTGAGTTGGAGACGTTTGTGACTAATTTAACAAGCTAAATTAACCTATAAATGAAATAGAAATTAAAATTTTTTTCACAACGAATTTCAAAAGACTCCATAAAAACTATTTTAGAATTCCTGTAGGTGTAAATGCTTAAAGATAACTGGGACAGCCGGGGGGGGGGGGGTGTCTCAAACCCATTCTTCTAGCACAGCAAACCAACTAACCAAGTAATAAAAACAACAACGACCAGGAGTCTTAAAACAGGTGAACGCACTGAAATCAAGTGACTTATGTGTCTAGATCTCAAAGCCAGAATATAAAGCTATAACTCAGGGCAGAGCAGAGCAGGCTGGTACAGGCAGAAAGGGTTCAGCATATAAACCCGAACGAAGCTTTCACACCGTGGAAGAGTGCGAAGTCCGCACTGTGTCAGGGATGCATGCTGCTTTAATGTGGAGGATAGAAAGCCTTTCAACGCCATAGAAAAGATGACACGAAGAAATGAGGTGCAGAAATGGAATCTTGCTTTAAAGTCCCCAAATAAGACAGTCTTAGCAAAATCAAACACCTAAAAAAATGGATCAAATTATCAATAGTGGATGTAATAGAGTTTATTTATGATTCTGATGATAAGAAAAAACTTAATTACCCCAGTAAAATACCCTGACAATTCATTATTTTCTAAATTGAATTTTAAATTAGAGCCAAAAAAAACCAAAACCAAAAACAAAAACAAACAAACAAACAAAAAAAAAAACCCAAACAAACAAAAAACCCAATCCTTACCTTGGTGTTAATGCATCCACCATGGACACAGATAATCAACACGCAGTAAAATGTGGACTAATTCTGAGTTGTATAATCTAGGTCTTTCAAAATCAATGATGCAAAGGTAGATAAGCTATCAGGAAAAAAATGGGACAGGGGTCCACAATTGACCAACGAAAATAAAAATATACCCTGATTTCAACAACAGAAAAGTGGAAATTAGAATAAAGTGCTTTGCTGTTCTTCAACTTCAAAGTGACCAAATGTGAGACACCAGCCGCCAGCAGGGTAGAGCACCTTTGTTCTTTACACAGTCAACAGGGGTGCCTATCTGCACGATCAGTTCCACGGCTCCGTTAAAACAGCGGCTGAGCACTCTAGATTCGCTTCTCCAATGGAAAACTGGAATCCAGCCTAATGGCTATTATTTCAGGGAGCAGAAATATGGAACGAGTAGATTGCTATATACTAGCACGATAAATGTTTCAAATCATGGACGGGCAAAAACACAAAAGACAAAATGTCCAAAAGAACAAAGAGTGCAAATCAGTTTTAATACGATATCGTGGGGGCGGGGAATACAGTGAAAAAGAGAACCACGATCTTACAAATGTAAGTAGCGAAGAGAGGTCCTAGATGGAAGCATATAAACTTCATAATAATGATACACACTCAGGTGGAGTTAAACACGGAATCAAGCTGGAACAGGGCCAGGCGGAGGACGTCTGGATGCTGGATGTCGGAGCCCTTTCCTGTAATCAGCGACGGCCATACCTGAGCTCGCACTGCTTGTCTTTCCTCACTATTAGTCTCGTTTTTACAGGACTGACAATAACTAACACTTGCTACGATGTGCCAGGATTCCATTCTAACAACTGTTCCCGTTCAATGTGTGCATTTCTATGTGTAGCCTGCTTTTAAGACGCACCTTAGATTTCCTTTTCCGATGCGAGGTCTGTGCAGCTGTACAGCCCATTGAGAAGTTGAATTTCTTTGAATTCAAATAAATTTTTAGGTCTTTCTTTAAATATTTATTCTAAATCACGTGTATGTATGTATGTGGGGTGGGCGTCTTTATGAGGGTATGCCACTTAAGTATGGATACCTCTGGGAGCCAGAGGCATCAGATTCCACGGAGTCACAGTCCCAGGCTGTTGAAAGCTGCCTGACTTTGGTGCTGAGAATTGAACTTGGGTCTTCTGGAAGAGCAATATGAACTCTTTATCACTGAGCCATCTTCCCAGCCTCCAACCTATGGTTCATGAGGATGTGGTACGATCTTACCTTTAACTCTAGTAACAAGCTGTGGTAGGGTTTCTACCCAGCACTGGATACCTGATTTAAAAACCCAGGCGTTACGTGATCAGGAAAAGTCTGACAACAAGAAGCCATCGATCTTTTATAACCAACCTTTCCTCCCAGATGCTAAAAGGCTTTAATTTACTCATCCACTGATACATTATAACTCATCTTAACCTTTTATGGGTCTAAACAACAATGGCCTTCTTGTTATTTTCTCTCATAGTTTGGGGTTAAGGCTATTCAGCCAAGTCTTTCTTTCACAGACTATCGTGTGTAGTTGGAGCAGACTCTCCTGGGCTGAACTCGTCTCCAAGGTATACTTCCACCATGCCTAGCACCACATAGTCAATATAGGCTGTGGCCTCATCTGTAGCTGTCTTCTGGAAATTTCTCTTTGGACGTAAGTCTCCATGCGTGTATTAAGAGTTGGAAAGTCAGGGCTGGGGATTTGGCTCAGTGGCAGAGCGCTTGCCTAGGAAGCGCAAGGCCCTGGGTTCGGTCCCCAGCTCCGAAAAAAAGAACCAAAAAAAAAAAAAAAAAAAGAGTTGGAAAGTCGGCTACAGGGTTATGTAACTCCATTCAGAAGAAATTGTTAAGTAGCCATTTTGTAAAATTTCGAATTCCTGCAGGGTCAGCACTTCTTGAAAACAAAATATTTGCTCACATTTCGTTTTTTCCACCCCAAGAAACTGCATCTGTGTAAGAATAATGTGAGGCCAAGTTCTGGGGAATCACAGTGAGAAAAAAGGATCCATTTGCATTAGTAATTAATCCCCAGAGATCTCTGCGGGGTGTGCAGTCTTGCTTGATTTAGCACAGCCATTGGACCTTTCTGCAAAAGGAAAACATTCTGTCTTGTGGAAAGACTTTGGATTGTGTGCTCATCTTCTTAAGATCCTAGACCCGTGTTCTAGAAAAGAAGTCTACGAATCAGCTGTATCCTTGCAGATGTCCTCATGTTGTAAGTGACTTGGATTCACTTCCGTCATACCTCATCTAGTTAAGGGAAAGGAATATAGCTTATGACACTCAGGGAGGGATGCAAAACTACAGTATTAAAAAGCATGTGGGGTAGAATATGTGTTATAGCCATCAGTGGAAAACCCAGTTTCCGCAACCCACAGCAATGCTGTATCACCCGCACTTTACAAATGAGAAGACAGAGGCGCATGAAGAGTAAATGAAAGATATCTACTTCTCACGGGACATTCTCAATTCGGAGAGGCTCTTCTGCTGCTGTGTCACCCCATGGTAAAAAGCAGGACCAAGAATGTACACACACCCAAGACAGAGAAAAGGATGCTCCAAAAATCCTTCTTATCAGGACCCTACTTTTACAATAACAGCATTAGTTCTCCAGGTTCCCCCACTCAGTATTGTTACTTTGGAAGTTGAAGCCAACACAGATTTGTGGCACACATTGAAACCACAGGACAGAGAAACAAGCTACATTCCTTTTTAATTTGTATTTTGCCAATGTCACAATTACTTAAGAAAGCTTGAGCCAGATGTAGTGGCACAGGCCTCTGTTCTTAGTTCTTGTGGGCTGAGGATGATGACCTCGAGTTCAAGGCAAGAGCTGGTCTTAACAATCAACTATCGGGTCAATTGATCAGATTTTAAAAGAAAGTAAGTGTGAATCTCAGTTTAGACACTGTTTGGCAGAATACAAGTTCCTTGTACATACTTCACACATATGATAAGAAATATTTGTTAGTATTTTAAATTGGTCCATAGTTCTGTTTAATACTATGTGGTGAAGTTTTAGTATTTAGGTCATGCTGAGCTCATTAAAAGACTTCAGCTAAATAAAAAATTAAGAACTTGTATTTTTCAAAGGACACAGGGTAGGAAATATAAAGAAACAAAATGTCACAAAACAAAATTATGGTAGATAATATGCTTAATGGAAAGGGATTGGTAAGCTGATTAAAGAACACCTAGGAATCAATAAGAAAGCAAAAAACTGCACAGAGGAGGGGGAAAATACTGAGGAAGAATAAAACAAAATAGAAATTCTAAATGACCAGGAAACAGACACAGTATCAGACCTTGTCTAGAAAAGAATAAGTTGAGTCTAAAATGTGATACCAACTACTACAAATATTTCACAGATTAAAAAAATAATACAATTTCCAAAGATTTAGGGTAATGAGAATTTTCATTTGCTGCTGGTAGACATACAGATTGGCATGTCTACTTCCAAATATATGTATTATATTAAATGTAAACATATCACAACTCAAAGATTCTAGTTCTGGTTACATACCACAGAGAGATGGCAGTATATGAAACCGAAGAATAAACAAGACTGTGTACGCCAGAACAAATGTGCACATATCAGCGGGAATAATCCAAATATCGATCTATAGTAGAATGGAAATAAACTTGTAAAATAGTAAACAAATGAGCACTCTGGGGTGGTAGAAATGCACAAGCAGAGCGATAACAGAGTTACCACAGCCAATGCAATGTTAATGACAGGCAAAATTCTCAAAACAATAAACAGCGGAAGCCTAGGATGAGGCCTGCTTATTTCTAAACTCCATCAGAGTTCAAATATCCTCCTTGTAACTGTTCATTATACTATCCAGCTAAATGTGTTTTCCAGTGTGTCGTCCACATTCTACACGTTAAAATAGTTTGAGACATTGTATGAGAAGATAACTCATATATTTCTTTTTTAGAATTTTAAAAAAATAGATATTCTAAGACAGTCATGTATTCTGGTCAAATTCCTCATCCACCTTCCTCCGCCACCCTTGTGCTTAGCTTCTCATTCGCATCCTTATAAAAAGTCAGATAATGATATCAACATTAAATTTCAACCCTTATGTGGGAGTTTGAATGTGCTTGGCCCAGGGAGTGGCACTATTAGGAGGCGAGGTCTCGATGGAGGAGTGTCACTGTGGGTTTGGACTTTGAGACCCTCCTCCTAGCTGCCTGAAAACAGTCTTCCCTTCGTGGCCTTCAGATGAAGACGTAGAACTCTCAGTTCCTCCTGTACCATGCCTGCCTGGACAATGCTATGCTTTCTTCCTTGATGACAATGGACTGAACCTCTGAACCTGGAAGTCAGCCCCAATTAAATGTTGTCCTTATAAGAGTTGCCTTGGTTATGGTGTCTTTTCACAGCAATGGAAACCCAAAGACACATTATAATACAGTAATGTCTGAGAATCTAACTGTCAGCCATTTATAATAATTTTTCAATGGTATTTTGAACAGTGATGAATATCTTTGCCATAATTCAAATGAAAAATAAATTAAAGGTGTGGTAATGGTTGGATTTATTTAGAATACTTGCACATTTATAAGAGAAATCCAGGGTCTGGGGAAATAGCTCCGAGTGCTCAAGTATTCACAATGCAAGCATAAGAACGCAAACTCAGAGTCCATGTGTTGACATAAAAGGTGTGAGTGGTGGTATAGACCTCTCACTTCAGTGCTGAGGGTCAAGATTCGAGGATTCCTGGGTCACACTGGCCAGCCAGTCTAGTGGAAACAAACTTCTATCTCCAGGTTAAATAGCAGAGATTTGGGGGCAGGATAAGAAAGAGAGCAATGAAGAAAGATATCCAAAGTTGACTTCTAGTTTACAGATACACACACATCACATACAACAGACAGGCAAATGCACACAACCCCAACACACACAGTGCTTATACATACAATCCTGTTATGTGACACTGTTCTTGGGAGACATGAACAAATATTTAGTCACCCCAGATAGGAAACCAATAATAGACCAAAGGACAGACACCTTGAAAGTCCACCTTGATGAACAAATGAGTTCTATTGGAGTTACTTACAGGAACATAAGTAACAGTTTACTTATGAGAGTATAAGTGGCTTAAAGACAGCAGCATCAGCAAGAAACCCTTTCTAGCATAGCATCTGTTCAGTTTCAGGGAGTTCCTGAGGTTGGTGAGATAGTTACTTCCTGAGTCTGATGGGCATCCCTATAAGATGGAATGTTTCACTTTCCTTTAAGACAGTCTGTTGTTTAATTTTCCTTCTAACATCCTGTTCCTTTACAAACTTCCCTCCAAGGCAGTTGGTTTTCTCTCAAAGGAAATTGCTACAGACCACCAAACATGCATAAACAAGTAAATAATGAGTAATAATGCCAATAGAATTGGTAAAACTCCAAATATATGAAAAATAATTTGTGATAGATTTGTCAAATTTCAGCTACAAATAATTTCATATGTTTATTAAGATCAGAGTAGTCACCACGTAGTATTTCATGAGTATACATAATTAAGTTCAATTAATCATGAAGAAAGAATATTTTTATAACTCAATTGGAAAACATTAAGACAAGTTAATCTATTTTGATGAGTGAGGTCACCATGTAATATTAGTCATGTGCTCCAGGATACAGGCACAAGGGAATTTAAACAGAGTCTTCTTATTGTCTCCTTCGGCCTAAAGTAATTTTTAAATTGGTGTAGATGATCACCTATATGTAAGGATTGGGTTGTTCTTTTAAAGATTTTAGTTTTCTTCATATTCAATTGCACTTTCTCAAAAAGAGAAGAAACAATTGTAGAAAGCCCGAGAACTATGGATCTACAGAACTGTGATTCTGGGCAAGATTTCTCATTTGTCTAAACTTTTGTTCTTTATCTGTTGTGGCATCCATCTAAATCCAACATAAATCCAGCATAACTCATGTCAATGCAGATGACGAAAATGTATTGGAGTCAAGCCACTATTGGTCGATTGATCAGGGCCACAGGGCAGACCCGAGAGCTGAACTACAACCCTGAAGGGGAAATTTCAAATCATATTTTAAGGATGAGGCCACAAAGCAAGGGGGAGCAGGATGGACTGTAGCATTATCCAATCTCATTTTGACTTAAGGGGTTCTACAAGGGGATATCCACTCAGGATAGCATTAGTAGCTTCCTGGGCCTGGGATCTTAGTTTGACCCCACCAACAAGATGGAGAAGTTGTCCCTGAGATGTCTGGACTCAGACTGTTTGCATAGAACAGAAGCTGTTCACATATTGGGAAGTCCCCAGCTTCCCTAAGGCCTGGGTCCATGGCTTTAGTTTGTCCCTATGAATAAATGGAGTCTGAAAATGAGACCATAGGACTTAGAATAAGTCACAGTAAGTGGTCATTCCTAACATATCCATGAAAAGGAAGATAATATTGGGGACATCGTGATTATCGCGTTTCCAGTTGGGATGATTTATAATCTTCTACCTCTATATTGAATGATATTATAAACCTTCTGTTTAGAATGTAATACATTTTTGTTATACAGAAATATTATATTTAACCTGATTTTGGCAATATTGAAAATTATTTTTGAAATAATTTATTATAGTCAGGTGCTTTTACAAATAAATGTGAGCATAACAAATTGAAATTTGAACAGTTGGGCAACCTGTATTGATTACCCATTTTCTTTTTTTTTTTTTTTGAATTTCAGAACTATTGATTTTATTTCGTACAAGTTATTTAATTGGGATTAAACTAACTAAAAGTAGTTAAATATTTGTGAATATCCTATAAGCATATTATGCCTAAAGATTTAGCAATATATTTAAATTATAATCAGCAGAGACAAATCTATTCGATATGTTATATCAATTTTGTTATCACTTTGACAAGGACTTATTTTTTTCTTTTTTTTTAATTTATTTAATACTTAATAATAATTCTTTGGCTTCCGGGCAAACATCCCCCTCCCCGCTCCCCTTCCTTATGGGTGTTCCCCTCCCAACCCTCCCCCCATTGCCGCCCTCCCCCCAACAGTCTAGTTCACTGGATGTTCAGTCTTAGCAGGACCCAGGGCTTCCCCTTCCACTGGTGCTCTTACTAGGATATTCATTGCTACCTATGAGGTCAGAGTCCAGGGTCAGTCCATGTATAGTCTTTAGGTAGTGGCTTAGTACCTGGAAGCTCTGGTTGCTTGGCATTGTTGTACCTATGGGGTCTCGAGCCCCTTCAAGCTCTTCCAGTTCTTTCTCTGATTCCTTCAACGGGGGTCCTATTCTCAGTTCAGTGGTTTGCTGCTGGGATGTGCCTCTGTATTTGCTGTATTCTGGCTGTGTCTCTCAGGAGCGACCTACATCCGGCTCCTGTCGGTCTGCACTTCTTTGCTTCATCCATCTTGTCTAATTGGGTGGCTATATATGTATGGGCCACATGTGGGGCAGGCTCTGAACGGGTGTTCCTTCAGTCTCTGTTTTAATCTTTGCCTCTCTATTCCCTGCCAAGGGTATTCTTGTTCCCCTTTTAGAGAAGGAGTGAAGCATTCACATTTTGATCATCTGTCTTGAGTTTCATTTGTTCTAGGCATCTAGGGTAATTCAAGCATTTGGGCTAATAGCCACTTATCAGTGAGTGCATACCATGTATGTCTTTCTGTGATTGGGTTACCTCACTCAGGATGATATTTTCCAGTTCCAACCATTTGCCTATGAATTTCATAAAGCCGTTGGTTTTGATAGCTGAGTAATATTCCATTGTGTAGATGTACCACATTTTCTGTATCCATTCCTCTGTTGAAGGGCATCTGGGTTCTTCCCAGCTTCTGGCTATTATAAATAAGGCTGCGATGAACATAGTGGAGCACGTGTCTTTTTTATATGTTGGGGCATCTTTTGGGTATATGCCCAAGAGAGATATAGCTGGATCCTCAGGCAGTTCAATGTCCAATTTTCTGAGGATCCTCCAGACTGATTTCCAGAATGGTTGTACCAGTCTGCAATCCCACCAACAATGGAGGAGTGTTCCTCTTTCTCTGCATCCTCACCAGCATCTGCTGTCACCTGAGTTTTTGATCTTAGCCATTCTCACTGGTGTGAGGTGAAATCTCAGGGTTGTTTTGATTTGCATTTCCCTTATGACTAAAGATGTTGAACATTTCTTTAGGTGTTTCTCTGCCATTCGGCATTCCTCAGCTGTGAATTCTTTGTTTAGCTCTGAACCCCATTTTTAATAGGGTTATTTGTCTCCCTTCGGTCTAACTTCTTCAGTTCTTTGTATATTTTGGATATAAGGCCTCTATCTGTTGTAGGATTGGTAAAGATCTTTTCCCAATCTGTTGGTTGCCGATTTGTCCTAACCACAGTGTCCTTTGCCTTACAGTAGCTTTGCAGTTTTATGAGATCCCGTTTGTCGATTCTTGATCTTAGAGCATAAGCCATTGGTGTTTTGTTCAGGAAATTTTTTCCAGTGCCCATGTGTTCCAGATGCTTCCCTAGTTTTTCTTCTATTAGTTTGAGTGTATCAGGTTTGATGTGGAGGTCCTTGATTCACTTGGACTTAAGCTTTGTACAGGGTGATAAGCCTGGATCAATCTGCATTCTTCTACATGTTGACCTCCAGTTGAACCAGCACCATTTGCTGAAAATGCTATCTTTTTTCCATTGGATGGTTTTGGCTCCTTTGTCAAAAATCAAGTGACCATAGGTGTGTGGGTTCATTTCTGGGTCTTCAATTCTATTCCATTGGTCTATCTGTCTGTCTCTGTACCAATACCAGGCAGTTTTTATCACTATTGCTCTGTAATACTGCTTGAGTTCAGGGATAGTGATTCCCCCTGAAGTCCTTTTATTGTTGAGGATAGTTTTAGCTATCCTGGGTTTTTTGTTATTCCAGATGAATTTGCAAATTGTTCTGTCTAACTCTTTGAAGAATTGGATTGGTATTTTGATGGGGATTGCATTGAATCTGTAGATCGCTTTTGGTAAAATGGCCATTTTTACTATATTAATCCTGCCAATCCATGAGCATGGTAGATCTTTCCATCTTCTGAGGTCTTCTTCAATTTCTTTCTTCAGAGTCTTGAAGTTCTTATTGTACAGATCTTTTACTTGCTTGGTTAAAGTCACACCGAGGTACTTTATATTATTTGGGTCTATTATGAAGGGTGTCGTTTCCCTAATTTCCTTCTCGGCTTGTTTCTCTTTTGTGTAGAGGAAGGCTACTGATTTATTTGAGTTAATTTTATACACAGCCACTTTGCTGAAGTTGTTTATCAGCTTTAGTAGTTCTCTGGTGGAACTTTTGGGATCACTTAAATAAACTGTCATATCATCTGCAAATAGTGATATTTTGACTTCTTCTTTTCCGATCTGTATCCCCTTGACCTCCTTTTGTTGTCTGATTGCTCTGGCTAGAACTTCAAGAACTATATTGAATAAGTAGGGAGAGAGTGGGCAGCCTTGTCTAGTCCCTGGTTTTAGTGGGATTGCTTCAAGTTTCTCTCCATTTAGTTTAATGTTAGCAACTGGTTTGCTGTATATGGCTTTTACTATGTTTAGGTATGGGCCTTGGATTCCTATTCTTTCCAGGACTTTTATCATGAAGGGGTGTTGAATTTTGTCAAATGCTTTCTCAGCATCTAATGAAATGATCATGTGGTTTTGTTCTTTCAGTTTGTTTATATAATGAATCACGTTTTGATGGTTTTCCGTATATTAAACCATCCCTGCATGCCTGGGATGAAGCCTACTTGGTCATGGTGGATGATTGTTTTGATGTGCTCTTGGATTCGGTTTGCCAGAATTTTATTGAGTATTTTTGCGTCGATATTCATAAGGGAAATCGGTCTGAAGTTCTCCTTCTTTGTTGGGTCTTTGTGTGGTTTAGGTATAAGAGTAATTGTGGCTTCATAGAAGGAATTCAGGAGTGATCCATCTGTTTCAATTTTGTGGAATAGTTTGGATAATATTGGTATGAGGTCTTCTATGAAGGTTTGATAGAATTCTGCACTAAACCCGTCTGGACCTGGGCTCTTTTTGGTTGGGAGACCTTTAATGACTGCTTCTATTTCCTTAGGAGTTATGGGGTTGTTTAACTGGTTTATCTGTTCCTGATTTAACTTCGGTACCTGGTATTTGTCTAGGAAATTGTCCATTTCCTGTAGATTTTCAAGTTTTGTTGAATATAGGCTTTTATAGTAAGATCTGATGATTTTTTGAATTTCCTCTGAATCTGTAGTTATGTCTCCCTTTTCATTTCTGATTTTGTTAATTTGGACACACTCTCTGTGTCCTCTTGTTAGTCTGGCTAAGGGTTTATCTATCTTGTTGATTTTCTCAAAGAACCAACTTTTGGTTCTGTTGATTGTTTCTATGGTCCTTTTTGTTTGTACTTGGTTGATTTCAGCTCTGAGTTTGATTATTTCCTGCCTTCTACTCCTCCTGGATGTATTTGCTTCTTTTTGCTCTAGAGCTTTTAGGTGTGCTGTCAAGCTGTTGACATATGCTCTTTCCTGTTTCTTTCTGCAGGCACACAGCGCTATGAGTTTTCCTCTTAGCACAGCTTTCATTGTGTCCCATAAGTTTGGGTATGTTGTACCTTCATTTTCATTAAATTCTAAAAAGTTTTTATTTCTTTCTTTATTTCTTCCTTGACTAGGTTATCATTGAGTAGAGCATTGTTCAATTTCCACGTATATGTGGGCATTCTTCCCTTATTGTTATTGAAGACCAGTTTTAGGCCGTGGTGGTCCGATAGCACGCATGGGATTATTTCTATCTTTCTGTACCTGTTGAGGCCCGTTTTTTGACCAACTATATGGTCAATTTTGGAGAAAGTACCATGAGGAGCTGAGAAGAAGGTATATCCTTTTGCTTTAGGATAGAATGTTCTATAAATATCCGTTAAGTCCATTTGGCTCATGACTTCTCTTAGTCTGTCTACATCACTGTTTAATTTCTGTTTCCATTGATGAGAGTGGGGTGTTGAAATCTCCCACTATTATTGTGTGAGGTGCAATGTGTGTTTTGAGCTTTAGTAAGGTTTCTTTTACGTATGTAGGTGCCCTTGTATTTGGGGCATAGATATTTAGGATTGAGAGTTCATCTTGGTGGATTTTTCCTTTGATGAATATGAAGTGTCCTTCCTTATCTTTTTTGATGACTTTTAATTGAAAATTGATTTTATTTGATATTAGAATGGCTACTCCAGCTTGCTTCTTCTGACCATTTGCTTGGAAAGTTGTTTTCCAGCCTTTCACTCTGAGGTAGTGTCTGTCTTTGTCTCTGAGGTGTGTTTCCTGTAGGCAGCAGAATGCAGGGTCCTCGTTGCGTATCCAGTTTGTTAATCTATGTCTTTTTATTGGGGAGTTGAGGCCATTGATGTTGAGAGATATTAAGGAATAGTGATTATTGCTTCCTGTTATATTCATATTTGGATGTGAAGTTATGTTTGTGTGCTTTTCTTCTCTTTGTTTTGTTGCCAAGATGATTAGTTTCTTGCTTCTTCTAGGGTATAGCTTGCCTCCTTATGTTGGGCTTTACCCTTTATTATCCTTTGTAGTGCTGGATTTGTAGAAAGATATTGTGTAAATTTGGTTTTGTCATGGAATATCTTGGTTTCTCCATCTATGTTAATTGAGAGTTTTGCAGGATACAGTAACCTGGGCTGGCATTTGTGTTCTCTTAGGGTCTGTATGACATCTGTCCAGGATCTTCTGGCCTTCATAGTTTCTGGCAAAAAGTCTGGTGTGATTCTGATAGGTCTGCCTTTATATGTTACTTGACCTTTTTCCCTTACTGCTTTTAATATTCTTTCTTTATTTTGTGCATTTGGTGTTTTGACTATTATGTGACGGGAGGTGTTTCTTTTCTGGTCCAATCTATTTGGAGTTCTGTAGGCTTCTTGTATGCCTATGGGTATCTCTTTTTTTTAGGTTAGGGAAGTTTTCTTCTATGATTTTGTTGAAGATATTTACTGGTCCTTTGAGCTGGGAGTCTTCACTCTCTTCTGTACCTATTATCCTGAGGTTTGATCTTCTCATTGAGTCCTGGATTTCCTGTATGTTTTGGACCAGTAGCTTTTTCCGCTTTACATTATCTTTGACAGTTGAGTCAATGATTTCTATGGAATCTTCTGCTCCCGAGATTCTCTCTTCCATCTCTTGTATTCTGTGGGTGAAGCTTGTATCTACAGCTGCTTGTCTCTTCTTTTGATTTTCTATATCCAGGGTTGTTTCCATGTGTTCTTTCTTGATTGCTTCTATTTCCATTTTTAATTCCTTCAACTGTTTGATTGTGTTTTCCTGGAATTCTTTCAGGGATTTTTGTGTCTCCTCTCTATGGGTTTCTACTTGTTTATTTATGTTTTCCTGGAATTCTTTCAGGCATTTTTGCGATTCCTCTCTGTAGGCTTCTACTTGTTCTCTAAGGGAGTTCTTCACGTCTTTCTTGAAGTCCTCCAGCATCATGATCAAATATGATTTTGAAATTAGATCTTGCTTTTCTGGTGTGTTTGGATATTCCATGTTTATTTTGGTGGGAGAATTGGGCTCCAATGATGCCATGTAGTCTTGGTTTCTGTTGCTTGGGTTCCTGCGCTTGCCTCTTGCCATCGCCATCAGATTATCTCTAGTGTTACTTTGTTCTGCTATTTCTGACAGTGGCTAAACTGTCCTATAAGCCTGTGTGTCAGGAGTGCTGTAGACCTGTTTTCCTGTTTTCTTTCAGCCAGTTATGGGGACAGAGTGTTCTGCTTTCGGGCGTGTAGTTTTTCCTCTCTACAGGTCTTCAGCTGTTCCTGTGGGCCTGTGTCTTGAGTTCATCAGGCAGGTCACTTGCAGCAGAAAAGTTGGTCTTACCTGTGGTCCCGAGGCTCAAGTTTGCTCGAGGGGTGCTGCCCACGAGCTCTCTGCGGCGGCAGCAACCAGGAAGCTATGCGCCGCCCTTTCCGGGAGCTTCCGTGCACTAGGGTTCCAGATGGCGTTTGGTGTTTTCCTCTGGCGTCTGAGATGTGTGTGCAGAGTGCAGTCTCTTCTGGTTTCCCAGGCGTGTCTGCCTCTCTGAAGGTTTAGCTCTCCCTCCCACGGGATTTGGGTGCAGAGAACTGTTTATCCTGTCTGTTTCCTTCAGGTTCCGGCGGTGTCTCAGGGGCAGGGGTCCTGCCGCTTCTGGGCCCTCCCCTACGGGAACCCAGAGGCCTTATACAGTTTCCTCTTGGGTCAGGGATGTGGGCAGGGGTGGGCAGTGTTGGTGGTCTCCTCCGCTCTGCAGCCTCAGGAGTGCCCACTTGACCAGGCGGTGAGGTCTCTCTCCCACGGGGTTTGGGAGCAGAGAGCTGCTTGATTACCCATTTTCAGTCAAGCCATTTAGGAGTCATTTCTTTTTCTAAATATGATATATCTTAACATTGAAATGGGCCTAAAATTTCTTTTGTCCACAAGATAATTATGAAACTCTAGTGAAAAAAAGAGAATGCCAATAGTACTGGACTAAGAACCTAAAAACTTTGGATTTAATAATGAAAAATGGAAAAAGAGTTGATATTTACATTATGTATTGATGTAACTAAAAAAATAAATGTTTTTCCCCAAAGGGGGAAAACACTCTGAAGAATAAGCATCCATAATATTTAGAGTTGGGTTTGCCATCACCATTTTCTCTGGGCCTTTTATCATCTCCCACATATAATCAGGAGGAGACGCTTTGAGGAAGAATAAGAAACTTTCTCCATGCAGAGCAGGAAACGAAATGCTTCAGTTTTCTCTCTGAACTAAGATTCATCTTCGAAATAGAGCGTTCAGAACTCGATTTCTCCAAAGATCTCTCCAACTCGGATTGCCAATGTCTTCATCAGAAGGATTTTAATAAATAGAAAATGATCGTCGTTTTACATCAGCATTACAAGATCCCTTTGTGAAACTAAAAGGCAGGATGAAGAAAATGAGGAAAGAGAATCTGAAATGGCAGAGGGCTTTAGTCTGAATTAGCAATTTTAATGGCTGCAAATGCATAAAACATCTGTACAGGCCTTCTCTCTAAATGGGACAATTTACGTGAAAGCATTCTGGAAACCGTAAGATGTACTACAAATGAGAAGCATTATTTAATCATCATCTTTCAGTATGAACCCATGGACTCCGTCTAAATAGCCCACACATTTCAGCTGTGTCCAGTCTCCCAGGGGCGGGCAAGGTGGGGAGAGAGAGAGAGATGGGAAAGAGAAATGGGTTTGCCGCTCCCGTTTCCTTGTACTGAGAGTCCATTTGGTATGTTTTACAAACATTAGGGCCATTGCTACCTACTAATTCCTAATAAATAAATAATTAATAGATGTTTCTGCGTGTTTACATTGAAGAAGCAGCAGCTAAACCAAACGTGTTCACACAAAGCCCGTTGCTATGGTCTGCATTTTACCCTTTATTTTTTTGTTGTTGTTGTTCATAACTTTCCATATGTGAGTTTCCTCTCTTCCCTAAAATAAACAGCCATTTATATAAAACCCTTAGAAGTTGGTAATTACTTTAAACTAAGAATTTGCTAGTGGTGAGTCATTGTGATGATGTTAGAACAAGTCTCGGAATATTATCTGCATTTCAGCATGAGATATACCGTGGGATTGACACAAAGAGAGAAGAGTGAGCCTCCCAGGCTGTGTGTAGATTGCCGAGTCTCTGGAGAGGAGCGAGAGTAGATCTTAACTTGGCAGAGACCTGAGAAACCCACACTTCCTCGGCCCATGAATTGGCGCTGTCTGTGCATCACAGAAGCTGGATTGATAGCTCGGTAATCCTTTAGTAGAACTTGCTCCTTTAAACTGAATGCTTGCAAGAATATTTTGGGAAATCATTGCAACCAATTATGAAGTAGCTTGCTAAGATGGAAATCTGGGTGAAATACATCCTTAAAGATATATTTGCATCAGATCACATCTCCATCGGTAGGGGATGATTTGCCTAAACAGTTTATTTGGGCCCATGGAAGAGTTTAGGGGTGAAGACTAGAGAAAAATTATTGCATTTCCCTTTATTTTTTTTTCCTTCACTTATCCAACTTTTGGCCTCAACTAAGCCAGTAGTAAAACTCTCATAGTAAAGGAGGGATAATGTCGATGGCAAACTCCAGAACAAATAAATTCGTATTGGTTTTCTAAAAGGCACCCAAGAGTTGACTTGCTTATGGCAGCTTGGGGCAGAGGACCCGCAACTTGAAACCTAGGTCTTTCTCCAACTAAATTTGAGTACTGCTCATCTGTTTTCTGGTAATCGGGAAAGGATGTAAACTAGTGGCACTGGAATCACACGCCTTCAGTCTTGAGATAAAGGTTAGATAGTCACTGCTCAAGTGGAGTTTTCAATGGCATTGCACAGCAATTGACCTTTGGTTACCCAAATTGGAGGAAGAAGAGGGATATTTCTGAATAGGGTGGAGAGAACTGTTTTCAGTTTGAAATTTTTCTTTTCTTTTCTTTTCTTTTCCTTTCTTTTCTTTTCTTTCTTTTCTTTTTCTTTTTTTTTTTTTTTGCTAGAAGAATTTCAGTCCTTGACAGGAACAAAGACCCAGAGATCAAGGTTTTGAGTAAAAGCTAGATACTGCAAAAACAGGTCCTCCCAAACAGAAACTATACCAATGCTTTGTCAGAACCGTTATATTGTCACAGCATTTATTATGTGTACCTTATGGGCACACCAGGATTTAAAACAATGCTGTAGGGGGAAACTGCTTTTGTTTTAATAAAGTTATGCTAACTCACTTTAGGTGTAGAAGGAGAGGCCGTGGACACAGCTGGAAGTAGGCAGCAAGCCACGGTCCTTAGAATGACCAGCCATTAAGTAAAAGTCTCAGTAGAGCCTGAGTGGCCATATTACACGGTGGGAAACCAGTGCAGGAGAATCCAGTGAGGTCCAATGCCCAAGACCCCGGAAGGGCAGAGGTTCTGGCAACCAACTTCAAGTCGTTTAAGCTCCTCTGGCTTCTGTTATCCTGAGGTCATCATACAGTTTGTTAAAACTCTGGGAAATCTCGGAGGTTGTCATTACACAGCTGTTTACTTTAATAGACGAGTCCCTCTTTTCTGCCCATATCGAGAACTTGAGATCCTGGGGTGGGGCAGCTCTCAACCAGTGATGGCGCTGTGGTAGAAAGAGACGATGGGTAAATGCTCTGAAAGTGCTGACGCACATTTCATGTAGTTTCTCTGAGGGTCCCCAGTGGACTGAGCTGTAGTTACTCACGGAGGTAAATGGTTGTTAATGGATTCTGCCTGTTTACGCTATCCCTACTCACTTTCGTCACCGATGACCTTGTGTGTATATCTCTTACACGTTACTCAATTCTTAATTCAGCACCCGCTTTTGGGGGGTGGGAGGACCATTTTCCACCACACTACTCCCATGCTACTTCTGCCAGTTTTTAGTCTCCCAAGCATTTAACTATGTACACGTGCACATCTTAGAATGATCTAAAATAGTGGTCGCAGAATCCATACTCCCGAGAGCCGACCAAGATAACTAATTCTTTTTATAAAAAGATATGCCTCCGCTTAAAGGAGAACGGATCTGATACCACGAAGCACATTTAAAAATCCATGCATAATGCATGACGTTTCGTCTCAATTGTGTTGCCAAGGATGATTCAAGGACTCGCCGTTCATTAGTAGTTTTTCATCTGCGTAAGATTTTTTTCTAGCAAATTAATTATTACATTTTGAAGTCGTGATTTCTTTAAGCATCACAGTATTTGTTTTGAGGGATTGAAATTTTACATAAAATTATTTCTAAACCAAACATTTAAAATTTTATTTTCACGGGGGCGGGGCAGAGGGGGCTGTCTTCAAAGATATTTTGGTATTTAAATGTTTTACTTCTTACATTGAATAGCTGTGTGTCAGGCACCAAAATTAAGTCAGTTCTTTGTAGCCTACTATTCCTCTTGTTTTCTCCAACATCTGTTTCACCCACATCTGGTTTTCTCCAACATGTGGATGCTGCCTCTCAAACTACACTTCATGCTTCATATTAAAGTTTAGGGGTCTGATTTCTTGCGATGCTAACTTGGTTTTACTCCTATTGCCTAGAGTTGAGCATTGTTCTGAGGCCTTGCACTGTCGTTAATGTGCAGTGATGATCACACCCAGATATGTGCAAAGATATTGTATCATATACATTATGAAACTTCAAACTCGATTGAGTGCTAGTCAAATTAGCAATCCAAGCACAATTTTTTTTATCTTTCATCATTAGTTTTATAAGCCTGCTAATAGGACTTAATTTAGGAAGTTATGTAGGAACTACTTTTTTAACCTTACCACAGGTCAGCTTGCTTTTAAAGGGGATGTGTAAAATTGGCTGTTTTGTCCTGGGTAGCTTTTGAGTTCTTGTGAGAGGTTTTGTTTTTTCACACGATATATCTTAACATTATTTTAAGATGTTGAGAATACCGTGAGATTACGGCTGTCATTTTCAATGCTAGAACCTTTTTTCCATATCAGGGAACATTTCAAACTATGCCTAATTTCCCTAATTGTTCATTTTGGTTTTATTCTTTCTTCATAGTTCCACTAATTTCACAGAACTCTTTTTTATTTATACATGATCATAGGAAATGTATCTGAATCTAATTCACGACTGAGTGATAGCACGTGTGTTCTGGAAATTTAAGCCATGGGGGTGGGGGCGAGGTCTCTGTTTTAAACATTTTTCAAAATTGGAATCTGAGGGACCCTTTGAATATCTGTGTATTTGCTTTGTCGAGCGGCTCTAATGGGCTGTATTTCTCCTATTCCTGCTCTCCAACATGTTCTGTCAAATGTCACTTCCAGGTTCTTTACGGACATCTTGGGGATATGCTGAAGCAATCCCATCTGGCTCTCGCTCTGCAGGACCGTACCTCTTCCCCTTTCCCACAATGTGTAAGCTAGTGGCTGCAAAGATCTCAGGTGAAGCGGAGGGGTGGCCTGCTTCTGATTATTTCCCGCTGTGCACTACATCGGAGGTTAGCTCCTCAGACTCGGGCTATTGGGGAGCAGAAATCTTTTGGTCTGCCTCTTGTTGGTAGGGAGGCAACATAAAACAGGATCAGTTTGATACCGTTTGCCTTTCAGATGTCGGAGAAATCTCCATCCTTCAATTGGAAGACAAATTCTCCCTGGATGCTTAGAGGCCACTCTTTCCCTAGTTGAGTCCCAACCCCACCCCTACCCCCACCCCTACCCCCACTCCTACCTGCACTTTCAGCCCCACCCCCACGAGGAGGGCACAGTATGTACAGTCATTAAGTAGATTTTCAGGGCTACTTCATAAATCAGGGCAGAAGACTCTGGCGTCTCTTTACCATCACTAGGTTTTGAGAATTTTTTTTGTTTTGTTTTTGTAATTTCTTTTTTAATCATTTTTTATTTACATATTAAATGTTATCCCATTTCCTGGTTTCCCTTCCAGAAACCCGCTACCCACCCCTCCCCTCTGCTTCTGTGAGTATGCTCCCTCGCTCACCCACCCACTCCTTCCCACCTCCTGCCTTGACATTCCCCTTCACTGGGTCATCTAGCCTGTCCATGTGTACTCTTGAGATGGTGGTTTTGTCCCTGAGAGTTCTGGGGGGGGGGGGTGTGTCTGGTTGGTTGATACTGTGTTCTTCTTATGGACTTGCAAACCCCTTCAGCTAATTCAGTCCTTTTCTACCCCCTCCATTGAGGACCCTGTTCTCAGTTCTATGGTTGGCTGCAATCATCTGCCTCTGCATTTGTCACGTTCTGGTAGACACCTATATCAGGCTTCTGTCAGCGTGCACTTCTTAGCATCAGCAATGGTGTCTGGGTTTGGTGGCTGCATGTGGGATGCATCTCCATGTGGGGCAGGCTCTGAATGGCCTTTCAGTCTTTGTTCCCCACTTTGTCTCCATATTTCCTCCTGTGAGTATTTTTGTTCCCCCTTCAAAGAAAGTTTGAAGCATGGACACTTTGGTCTTCCTTCTTCTTGATCTTCCTGTGGTTTGTGAATTGTATGTTGGATATTCTGAGCTTTTGGGCTATTATCTGCTTATCAGTGAGTGCATACCATGTGTGTTCTTTTGTGACTGGGTTGGCTCACTCAGGATGATATTTTCTAGTTCCATCCATTTGCCTAAAAATTTCATGAAGTCATTATTTTTAATAGCTGGATAGTATTCCATTGTGTAAATGTCCCACATTTTCTGTATCCATTCCTCTTTTGAAGGGCATCTGAGTTCTTTCCAGCTTCTGGCTGTTATAAATAAGGCTGCTATGAACATAGGTGAAGCATGTGTCCTTGTTAGATTTTGAATCATCTTTTGGATATATGCCCAAGAGTAGTATAGCTGGGTCCTCAGGTAGTACTATGGCCAGTTTTCTGAGGAACCTCCAGACTGATTTCCAGAGTGGTTGTACCAGCTTGCAATCCCACCAACAATGGAGGAATATTTCTTTCTCCACATCCTTGCCAGCATCTGTTGTCACCTGAGTTTTTGATCTTAGCCATTCTGACTGGTGTGAGGTGGAATCTCAGGGTCGTTTTGATTTGCATTTTCCTGATGACTAAGGTTGTTGAGCATTTCTTTAGGTGCTTCTCAGCCATACGGCATTCCTCAGTTGTGAATTCTTTGTTTAGCTCTGTAAATTAAAAGGGTTATTTGATTCTCTGGAGTCTGACTTTTGAGTTCTTTGTATACATTGGATATTAGTCCTCTATTGGATGTAGGATGGGTAAAGGTCTTTTCCCAATCTTTTGTTTGCCGTTTTGTCCTAACCATAGTGTCCTTTGCCTTACAGAAGCTTTGCAGTTTTATGAGGTCCCATTTGTCGATTCTTGATCTTAGAGCATAAGCCATTGGTGTTCTGTTTAGGAAATTTTCTCCAGTGCCCATGTGATCGAGATGCTTTCCCACTTTCTCCTCTATTAGTTTGAGTGTATCTGGTTTGATGTGGAGGTCCTTGATCCATTTGGACTTAAGCTTTGTACAGGGCGATAAGAATGGATCGATCTGCATTCTTCTACATCCTGACTTCCAGTTGAACCAACACCATTTATTGAAAATGCTGTTTTTTTTCTGCTGGATGAAATTTACAAATACATAAAAATAGTCCAAACCCAGAGTGGGGGGTGTGGGGGACCAAGCAAAAGAAACAGGTATCATAGAAATGAAAGACTATACTTTCACAGCAAAATTCAGAAAGAGAAGCAGGTCTCCTAGCACAGACCTCGTCACGCAGCCACACTCTACTCAAGAGCAACAGCTTCTAATCTACTGCCTTTTATCAATTTCATTACCTTTGAGAAACTTCGCTTGTGCCCAATTCCCCTGAACAAGAATTTACCTTTTCATGTTTTCTTTGGCAGTTTGACATAAACATATTTTATATAAATAAAATACTTGAAGCAAGAATTATTTGTCCTTAAGAGAAATTTAGTCTGTCCAAGTTTATTTGCAACGTGTGACTAACTGCATTGCCTCGATAAACTTGGAGATAAAGTGCCCCATGCACTGGAAACATACATTACTGGGACTCTTTCTAAGCACTGCCTGGTTTATCACCCATGGGCTATAATGATTCTGTCACCAATGATTGATTCACATTAGATTTCAATTATTATTTCCAAAGTTACTTCATCTACTGACACCACAATGGTAATGTTTGAAGCTTCTCTGCTTAGTTATGAAATCTTCATCCCCCCTTTTTTATGATTTTTTAAAAATTTCATACATGTGTATTGTATTTATTATTTCTCTCCACAGTCTATCCCCTCTTACTCCTCCTATGTCACTCCTAGTCCCTAACTTCATTACCTCTTCTTTAATTACTGCCAAGCATCCTCTCTATACGTACAAACAAATGTACACATAAAGGATGTATCCATAAGTGGCTCATGAAATAATCTAATATTACATGTATTTCTGTATTAACCTATCTATTGAATAAAGTATTAAACTTCAGTAGACTCAAAGACTGAGAAGCTATATAAATACCTTACCTAAAATATTTAATTTTAGGGGTTGGGGATTTAGCTCAGTGGTAGAGCGCTTGCCTAGCAAGCGCAAGGCCCTGGGTTCGGTCCTCAGCTCCAAAAAATAAAAAATAAAAAAATAAAAAAATAAAAAAAAATAAAATATTTAATTTATCATTTGTAAGCTATTATTATATGATAATAAAAGTAAAAAATGTTGATATAATCAACTTATAACTAATTATTATAAAAATTAGAGTGTATATTTTAAGTTGCTATATATTTCATCTTCACAAAACTACCATGTTAAATAAATTATATGTTGGGTCTCAAAATGTTCTGAATATATTAATCCGTATTTCAAGATATTTTTCATTTCATACTAATCAAAGCATCATAATAAAGTTAGAATATGACATTTAAAGTATGTAATAAGTTTTAGTGATTTAATCTCCTGAAATATCTTCATTTAGGCCCAACTTTATCCTGTGATTGGATTAGGCTGGCGTGTTGACCAATAAGACAGTTTGCTAAGTCATTCTGCTGTGCATTTTCTGTCATTGACATGCAGAGACACTCCACAATCCAGAACTACTTTACCCACGTTCATATAAAGACCCAAAATTAGCAGTTATAGCCTGTGGCTCAGAAGTGCCTAATAGCTGTCTAACCAAAGTTTCGGATTCATGGCTCATTCTCACCAGTTGAAACCGTGTTAAGTTGTCAGAACTGTTTGGAAGGAAAATATGACATGATCTCTCCAGCATTCCTCCCCAGGACTATGACAGTGACAGTCTCTAATTCCTCATCCACCTAGCTTACTCACCCTTCGGGCATCCACCAACCCTAGTTCCATGTTATTTCAGACTGCACTCATTCCGCACCTCAGTATGGATGCTTCTCCTTTCTCCCTGCTGGGCTGAATAGTGTGAGTGCAATATTAGTTTAGCTTGCATAGTTTACACAGTGCCTTTCCATTGGCTGTAGACTCTCTTGTTTGTGGAATTAGGAATCAGAGGAAAATAAATTTCTCCTTTGCTTTTTCTCAACCTGTGGGACTTGGCCCTTTAAGGGTCTCATAGCAGATATCTTGTGTGTCAGATGTTTATATTATAATTCATAAGAACAGCAAAATTACAGTTATAAAGTAGAAATGAAGTATGCTTAATAGTTGGAGGTCACCACAACATGAGGAACCATGTTAAAGGGTCACAGCATTAGGAGCATTGGTTTATTATCACCATCATCACCACCACCACCACCACCATCACTGCCTGCACCACCATCACTGCCTGCATCACCACCACTGCCTGCACCACCATCACTGCCTGCATCACCACCACTGCCTGCACCACCATCACCATCACAACTGCACAAGCTGACATCATCGAAGTGCTTTATGCGTTACATAATACACTGATCCCAGAAAGACCCTAATTAGGCACCCAGATTGTAGATTCTGCAATTCCCATTAAAAGGGAAGAAACAGAGATTCAGAAATGTACATTAATTATCCTCCTTCCCAAAGATAATCTGTGGCGGAGTCACATGTGAGCTCAGCATCTGTTTTAAACTTAAGTCTGTTCCCACTGTCTCGAGTTGTTTACATTGGCCATGAAGGTCCGTCCTGGCGTAGGGGCTGGGTTGAAGTTGGAGTCTGCTGAGCCATAAACTGAACAGATAATTATCTGTGTATTGTTGGGAAGGCTGAGAGGCCACTGAAACTGAGCTTCTGCCTATTCTGTACTCAGATGTATGATTGGGAAGCTTTGAGACAAATGTGCGTTACATTAGGATACTAAGTTTCTCACAGTTCTAGGCTGCAATAGAGAAATAACACCGTGAAAGCAGTGAGCGTTTCCGAGATATAAGTTTTGAATGTTTCAAATGCCTGTGTTATATTCTACATGAGGGGCTTTTCTCAAGGGCCTAATATTTTATGATCACCTTCCTAACTAGAGCTAAGCATTCCATGTTAAGGCCTTTTTTTCTTTTTTTAAGAAGAATAGCACTAGGCAAATGGTTGGAACTGGAAAACATCATCCTGAGTGAGCTAACCCAATCACAGAAAGACATACATGGTATGCACTCATTGATAAGTGGCTATTAGCCCAAATGCTTGAATTACCCTAGATGCCTAGAACAAATGAAACTCAAGACGGATGATCAAAATGTGAATGCTTCACTCCTTCTTTAAAAGGAGAACAAGAATACCCTTGGCAGGGAAGAGAGAGGCAAAGATTAAAACAGAGACTGAAGGAACACCCATTCAGAGCCTGCCCCACATGTGGCCCATACATATACAGCCGCCCAATTAGACAAGATGGATGAAGCAAAGAAGTGCAGACCGACAGGAGCCGGATGTAGATCGCTCCTGAGAGACACAGCCAGAATACAGCAAATACAGAGGCGAATGCCAGCAGCAAACCACTGAACTGAGAATAGGACCCCCGTTGAAGGAATCAGAGAAAGAACTGGAAGAGCTTGAAGGGGCTCAAGACCCCATATGTACAACAATGCCAAGTAACCAGAGCTTCCAGGGACTAAGCCACTACCTAAAGACTATACATGGACTGACCCTGGACTCTGACCTCATAGGTAGCAATGAATATCCTAGTAAGAGCACCAGTGGAAGGGGAAGCCCTGGGTCCTGCTAAGACTGAACTCCCAGTGAACTAGACTGTTGGGGGGAGGGGGACAATGGGGGGAGGGTGGGGAGGGGAACACCGATAAGAAAGGGGAGGGGGGAGGGGGATGTTTGCCCGGAAACTGGGAAAGGGAATAACACTCGAAATGTATATAAGAAATACTCAAGTTAATAATAATAATAAAAAAAAAAGAATAGCACTGGTTTGCAGAGTTGCCGTGCCTGCCTCTTCCTCAGTCACAGTGTCCCGGTACTGCATTTGATCACTGACCGCTCCTTTACATAGACTAGTCAAAGAAAAAGAGTGGAGAGCATTTGCTTAGGAAGCCTAACAGGGGAATGGAATGATGGGAAATGGAGCTCTCTTTCCCCCTCTTTTCATCTCTTTTCCCTCTGTTCTTGCTTTCCTCCTAAGAGCTGGAGGAAACCGAAAATATAAGGGAAAGACAAAAGTAAAACATCAGGAGGACACACTTGACAGCCCTGACAGTGCCCATCGCAGGTGCTTCTTTGACACACATGTGTGAGCAAGCAAGTCACAGATGTCTGCTCTTATACACACCTAGAAAACAATGTCCCTAATCTTACAATATCATGTCATGGTGCAAATGCTGTTATCGTGCGGTCATTTTTCTACTTCAAGTGATTCTTTCTGGGCACCAGTTTGCATAGAAGAATCGACGTCTGAATCAACTGCCTGAGAGCTAGCGTTCCCATCCTTGTTTCATTGTTTGCCATAAGAATCAGTGCTAGCCACGTTCTGGGAACACCAGTGCTTGGCTTCTTAAAAGGAGGAGCTACCACTGAGTGTAACCGTGAAGGAGAGATGATATGTGTGTGCACTGAGATAACTGGCACGTACCTATAATGTTATAAACATTAGCATTTTGATGTGCAAAATTACTAATGGTGGCAAGTCTTAAAGATGGACTCCCAAAAGAAGTAGTGGTTATTTATGACTTTGTGTTAGTAAACTCACCAAAACAAATAGAAAGCCTCTCCTGGCTACCCGTCTTATGTAAAACTTTGTTTAAGATAAATCCGAGACTCCAGATTAAATGTATCTTATGGGGCTCCTGTTAAGAAGAAACGTTCTAGTGTATCTTTGTTCTCTTGAATGTTTCTTTTCAATAAACACAAAGCCTTGACTAGTCCATGTGTCAGGAATATACTTCATGGGAGAGATTTTTCCTTCTTCCTTCATTTACTCCATATGAGTGCAATAACAATATCTACATTGTCATTACTTATTCTGTGTCCTTTTATTTAATGACCCGATAGCCTTCATAACTTTAATTACTGTTGTTAATTCTTCAAATGAAAACAAATGTAGGAGGACAAGATCAGAGATAGAGATGCATATTAAAAAGTAACAAACAGAGATAAGATTGTGAATGCAGTAATTAAAGAAAACAGAAAACAAAAATCGCCCCATACTATCTACTAAGGCAAACACGGCAGGAACCAGTTTTGAGCCAGTCTAGATGGGTCAGAGGTCAAACGTTTGTCACTGGTCAAATTTCAGTAGGCGGGTTGGCCTAGCTTTTTAGTTTTTAGTTTATGTTTGTTTTTCTTAATTCTGTGTAAAATGAGCTTCATTTGTGATGAAAAGAAATCTCAGAAAATCGGAACTAGCCAGGTAAGCTCAGCAGTTGAGGGCACTTAGTAACCTTGCAGTAGACACTGGTGCGGTTTTCAGGACCCAGCTTGCAGCTCACAACTGCCTATAATTTTAGTTCTGGTTCTGATACCCTCTCCAGCCTCTGAGGATTCTTATACACAGGTCTCACATAAACCCACACAGGTGTACCCAATACATATACAGAAAATAGATAGAAAAAGATAGACAGATAGATAAATAGATAGATAGATCGATAGATAGATAGATAGATAAAATTTTGAAAACTTGAAAGTGAAATACTAAAAAACTTACAGAAACAACAAACTCTGATGTGTACACTAAATCAGTCAAATGGAATTGTAGACGTCCTTTTAAGTCATATTACTAAAAAATAGACAAAGCTATTTCACCAATGAAAAGTTCTAGTTCACCAAAGAAATAGAATGCTTTCCATCTAAATCTGCCTTGCGTCTTTAAAATCAAGCAGAAAACTTAACGTAACTGGAAGCAAACTAGGAGGAACCATAACATCAGTGTGATTTCCCCCCCCCCTTTTTTTTCCGTAACAAATCAATAAGCCCTAACATGCAACCGCTATCATGCCAGTCACAGTGTGAAGAAGCTGAAGCGGCCCAGCGACTAGCGGTGCCTCTCAAGCCAGCTTCTTGTGTCGTTAGGAACGGGACTCGACGTGTGGTGCTCTGCATAGGCCGCTCCCAGTTCCTGTGTTGGAAACCTAATCCCTACATGTGTACGTTAGTGAGAGGCAAAGCCTTCGTGTGGTAATCAGGACTGAGTGGGCTTCTGAGAGTGAGGGTCCTGGGACAGCTTTAGTGACTTTGAGGGAAGGGGAGGAGAAACCCATGCTGGCCTTTTCCTGTCTCTCCATCCATGTTTGGATGCAGCAAGAAGTTCTCAGTAGGTGTTGATGTCACACCCTTCAACTTGTCAGGATCAATAACAGAGACAAGTAGCTGTCCATTCTTTACATGTTACCAGTTTTGTAGCATATATGTATATATGTATATATATATACATACATATATATACATACACCTATATTTATACATTTAATTAGCATACACACACACACACACACACACACACACACACACACACACACACACACATATATATGAAGGAAAAACACACCGGATTAGAAATAAATGCTTACTTGGGGGACATACTTTTGGGCTTTGTCATTTCCAGTATTCTGTTCATAGCTGTCCTACTTGGTTTGTAATCTAGGGAAATGTTATAAAATGTTCAAGACAAAGACACACACGCTGCAAACTTCAGTAGGCCAATTATCTTTGCCAAGCCAAATACAAGCTCTCCCAGAGTGCCTTACCGCTTTGCAGTCCATGAGCACCATGTAAATTTGGGCTTGGCTACTCAGTTCTGAAGGAGAAACGAGAAGAAATGTTCGTAAGTGGACATCAATCACCCAGTGTCTTCAGTAAGTGAACATTAGTCACCCAATGTCTGCAAAGATTAGCATGGATGCCTGTCCCCATCCAGACTGAAAGGCAGGGCCACCCGGCCAAAGACTTTTCCAGACTATAAGGTGCTGTCACATGATTAAGTTCTAATTAATGTAACATGAGCAGAAATGATGCTCCACTTCTAAATTACATTTTTTAAGGGTGAGGGATGTATCCCTCATACGTCCCCTTTAAGTCCAAGTAGGGTGACTGGAGTTAAGGAAATCGTTTTGAACTGAGCAGTTGAGGTTGTCTACAGAGCTATGGGTTTTACCTTGGGTCTTGGGGGAGATAGAAATGAGATACTTTGTTTCAGCCATTGCTATTGTGGAACTCAAGAACTACGGTTTTGAAGCCTGGTTTACTTTGACTTGAATACTCAGATTGCCATAAGAGGACCTGACGTGAATGGCGTCGGCTGAATAATTAGGAAGTATTGATTTTAGAAGCTTTAAAGGCTGGTGACTTCTGTCATTTTCATGGAAACAAGTTTCACAGAAACTGTTGCCTCTAACGTCTTAGAAGGTAAAATACATATGCCCGTAGCCTATGGCTACAGGAGTCTTGTTGAAAAACACAGATGCTAGTGTGTATGGACTTCTCTTTGAGGCTGTCAATAATATTTAAAAGATATTGATTGTCTCAGTCAGGATTTGTATTCCTGCACAAAACATCATGACCAAGAAGCAAACTGGGGAGGAAGGGATTTATCCAGCTTACATTTCCACATTGCTGTTCATGACAAAAGGGAGTCAGGACTGGAATTCAAGCAGGTCAGGAAGCAGGAGCTGATGCAGAGGCCATGGAGGGATGTTATTCACTGGCTTGCTTCCCCTGGCTTGCTCAGCTTGCTTTCTTGTAGAATCCAAGACCACCAGCCCAGGGATGGCTCCACCCACAATGGGCTGGGCCCTCCCCCTTGATCACTAATTGAGAAAATGCCTTACAGCTGGATCTCATGGAGGCATTTCCTCAAGGGAGGCTCCTTTCTCTGTGATAACTCCAGCTTGTGTCAAGTTGACACACAAAACCAGTCAGTACATTGACTCAAACCCAGGACAGCTGGAAGCATAAACGGGAGAGATGTGGATTTCAGGAAGTTGTTCAGTACCTGTCAATCTAAAACAGGCAGTCTGTTAAATTAGGAATGAGCAGTATTTGGAAATTAAGTATCTGTTCTAAAACTCAAGGAGAGCAAAGAAGAAGCTGTAAACAGGTCCCCCGTTTGTTTCCAGAGTTCTGTCAAGCATGTCTGCTGAAGTGCTGCTTTGGGGCCAGTGAGTACACGCCAGAAGCAATCCCTGTATCCCAACCTCTTCCCAGTCAACCCTGAAGATTTAGATGGCCTCAGATAGGACACTGGAAAACTTGGAATGAACAGAGGCACAAGTCAATTAAACAATAAATAAAACAAAATAAAGACTTCAGATGTAAAACTTCTGACTAGATAACAATTTGGGGGCTTCTTAGATATGAAACTAGAAGGCTGTATAAAAGTTCTGGGTTTTGAAATCATGCCTGTGCCATAAGTGATTTCCTCATTCCAGTCCACTTCGTGATTCCCACAGCCCTAGATCACGGCAGACTACATCCATGGAATGTGATAGAGAGACTCACAAATAATTGAAGACCCTGGAATTTGAGGGCTATGACTGGATGAGGCTGACCCATTTGCAAAGAGACAAATGTGTCCAACTATGAGTTGTCTTGTCCTGCCCAATCTTCCCCCTTAAAAACAACTTTCAGCTGAGAACATTGGGTCCCAAGTAGACAACTTATACCTTCAAAGGCTTGGGACAAGGAGATGTGAACGGAAACACTTTTCATTAGGTCTTGCCTTTACCGAAAGAGTTGTATCTTCTTTCTTTTCTCTTTTCTGTTGAGCTGATCTGAGGTGCAGAGCTGAAGGGCCTGTTTTAGTTTCTAATTAACCCTAGAGCCCGGAGCTGGAATTACAGTTCAAACGAAGAACCTAATACAACAGGCACACATATTTTAAAATTATATATCAGTTAAAACTTTAACAGGTGGAATATACCCTGACTTGTCAAATACACCATTGAATAAGCCAAGTCCGAGTGTAAAACCCTTGGAGTTGAGTGAAATTTCAGAATGTGATGAGATCCTGAATAGATAACAGTCTGGCTCTGACTTACAAGCCACAACACTCCCCATCCTAACACAGCTTGCTGTAAAGTTCAAGGGGATTACTGTGCATCTAGCCTAGCTCACACGTTGAAGCAGGCACACACAGTACTATGCTAACATCCTAAGCCTAGGGAAATAAGCAGTCCAGACCACCCTGGAAGAGAGTTATGCTCGGGCTCTCAAAACAGTGTCGGGCCCCTTAAACCAGATGGGCTGGATTTGGAGTTCCAAGCATAGGACCTAGACTGTTGGGGACGAGATGCACGCTCAGAGTAGACACGTGATTTCAGACCTGAAGTTCGTTTTGTGGAGAGTGTGCATAGTCAGCTGAGGGTGAGTCCAGAGGTCTCAGAAGTTGCAGCCAGCTATTAGAACTTTCCTCTTGGCCGCTGCTTGCAAGAACATCTTCCAACCAGTAAGAACTGCATATTGATGCAGAAGCGACGTAATTCCATTTCACTTTGATCTATACAATAGTAAAATCAGCGTTTTTGCCTGTGCCTCAAAGTAAAACCAAAATCCTGGGTATTTTCTGTGGCTACAATGCTTAGGCAACTTTTGAAACAGTTTAAACAGGTTGTTATAAATATGTATTCTTTTGCATTCTTCTTTAGTTTGTTTATGAATGAGCAGACTGATGTGTACACCTATATTTTATGTGCTTCTCAGCATCCATATGTTTTCAATCACAAGTGTTGATTGTTCTTCATAGATGATATGGGTACTTCAGTCTTTGAGAATGTCATGTGACTTAATGCAGTTATCCTTTAGGGAAAATACGTTGCATTCATTCATTTGTACTTCCTTTCTAATGGTCACTGTGACCACATCCTGAAATCTTTAGCTATCCAACTATTAACATTGATTGGTCCTAAAAGAAATAAAACCCATAGCCTTCGCTTCTCTGGCTAGGAACCAGTTCAGGGAAGGGTCAGATACTGAACTCTTTCTAAGGGTCATATGTTATACCATGTTTCCTGAGTAAATTAACTTATTTAATAACATATTTAATAACTGCTCTGAGAGGTCAATACAGAAATAGGGAACCCAGACCACAAACAAAAACCATAGGAAATCTGAATTTCTAATGTCTTTATAGCTACACTCAACTTCTACATCAGGATACTATTCTATGAATTAAAAGAAACTTTATCTCATTTATTAAAGATGCCAATCTTAATTTTTCCCCAAGTTGTCATCTAAATACTGGAGGACTCTATGAGTGTCAAAGACAGACACTGAGAACACAGATCTTCCTTTTCTGCCTCACAGTCATGTGACATTATTCCAGATAGTCAATTTTCAGGCTCAAGATCCATGACCTGAAATGGGACAGCCAACGGCCACATGACTACGTAGTACTAGAGACACAGAGGGTCTGTCAAATGCATCACACACGCAGATTCCCAAAGATTTAATACCGAAGAACATTTCACTGTTACTTAACTTATTGTATGTTGACATGATACTCGCAGTATGTTTGATTAAATAAAACACATCGTTAAAGTTAATTTCACATGTTTATTTTCAGTTTTAACACTCGAAACATTAATATTGCATTTCCAGCTTGGAGTGGAAATCTCTCTAGAGATTTCTTTCCTCTCAACCCTGAGGCTGCCAAGTTTAAGCAAAGTCATCCCCACTCCCATTACCACACTTTGCTGCAGAGACTAGAACTATGTGGTTCTGGTTTACTCCAGTTCAGATGCACAGTATTATTAATTCTAAGAAGCAATGTCCTAAAGGTAGAAATAATTCTATTTCATTTCATATGAAATTACCATGTGCATTGGAAGATCTCCTGGGAAGAAAACCAGGCAAATAAACACACTCATTCAGTAGACAGAACTGGAAACTCATGTTCTCTTCCTTACCACCAGGGAAACATCGATTTCTGTCACATATGAAGAAAGGTAGTACATGAACTTAAACAAAGAAATGGGGGCACTTTGGGAGCCCAACAGAGATGGTGTGATCTGTTTGTTTTAAGATTTGATGCTATTTCATCCTTTTGATTTTCAAAAGGAAAATTCATTTGAAGTCTTCTAAGCAGGCTTGTATAGAGTTTTATAAAGTGCTTTAAATTCCTGGGAGTACCTGTCTCAGCAGGAAGCCTAAATCGAGGTTAGCCAAGACCTTCTCCACCAAAGGGAGAAGCAGAGACAAAGATGAGAAAATAGAATGAACACAGTAAGTTTGGGCATGCTTGAGTCTTGGAGGAAAATTACTAGAGGGTTAGAAAGGATTTCAAGAAATGTCTTGGTCTCCACTATCATTTGTTTTAGAACTTAGAAATAGGAAGAATAAGGGGGAAGCTAGAGACCACTGAGGAAATGATACTTTGGGTATTTTCCTCTGTACCATGCTAAGTCTAGCAGTATGAAGGAGAGGGCAAAGATTTAGAACAAGCAATTAATCAGACTCAAAGCCTACAGTAGGAAGACTGAAAATATCAGCAGCAAGAATACCTGAACAACACTAATACCCATACAAAGCTAAGAGACGTGGTCCTGCACATCTTGAAAGCATCATCGTGGAGCAGGAAGTGCTAGCTGGAAGGTGTTCCCACAGAAGTCAACACAGCAGAAGTGAAATGGTTGGTATCACTATAGCTACAAAAGAACATCATCAAGATTCAGATGAGAAAAGCCTCCCACATTGGACATCATTTTCAATGACGATAATCATAATCTAGGGCCATAGGAGAGAAGCTCAAATGCCCACGTGTCTTAGTTAGGGTTTCCATTGTTGTGAACAGATGCCATGACCAAAGCAACTCATAAAAGACAACATTTAATTGGGACTGGCTTACAGGTTCAGAGATTCAGTCCATTATCATCATAGCAGGAAGCATGGTAGCATCCAGGCAGGCATGGCCCTGAGATGCTGAGAGTTCTACATCTTCATCTGAAGGTGGATAGAAGACTGGCTCCCTCGTGGTTAGGAGGAAGATCTCATTGCCTGCCCCCACAGTGACACACTTCCTCTAACAAGGCCACACCTACTCCAACAAGGCCACACCTACTCCAACAAGGCAACATCTACTAATAGCACCACTCAATGAGCCAAGCATATTGAAACCACCACACCAAGTGTTAATGAAATACAAGAAAAAAATTGAGTAAGTGGTAAAAGCCTTCAAGTCAACAAACACATTCACCAAAATAGTCAGATGCAAAATTAGCAAAATTAACGCACAGACTCAGTAGGAGAAAAGTAAACAATTATCAGTCTTAACACAACATTGGACCCTTCAACCTGTACACAGTAAACAACTGTCCTGGAAAGATATGCCCAATGGTGCACATGTTATAAGAGTAACCAACTTTCTGATTGGATTTAAAGACCACACTTGGTATTATTTGTTTGGGCCAAGAATTCCTGGTAATTTTGTCCTAGGCCCTAAGGGAAAACTAATACAATTATTCTGCTAAGTGGAGATAGCATTAAACTGTCCCTTACTTTCTAATTTTTCTACCAACAGATTAGTATATCTCTTAACTCTCATCCTTCTTTTTACAGTTGGTGGCATTTAATACAGAGACTTACAACTGGTTAACATGGAGTGATGGTGAGATTGTTGCATGCTCTGCTCTGTGATATCTATATCACGTGCTATAATTTTGAGGCTCAAGGGTCATCAAAGAAGGAGTAGAAAGATCTAAATCAGCGACGGTAGATGTATGCAGCTAAACATATTTGTACAATACGAAAGATACAAAATGCACACGAACTCACAGCTGCAGTGGCTGCACACACAAGACCTACACAAGATCAAGCCAGCCAAACTCCAAGCATGAGTGAGGCTTATGAAATTTCTCCTCTGGCCGAGAGGCTTCTAGAACATGATGCCTGCTGCGAGGGAGTATTGGTTTCCTGTAAGAACCTAGCCTTAAGTGGCTGCTCATGCTCCAGTCGATGGTCTGTATCCATGCACATGGCACATATAGGTAGTTCTTGAAGGGTAAAAGGACCATGCCACACAAGAGAACTGGTAACGTTGGGTAAGCCTAGATCCAGTGAATCTCAGAATTGAGAATGGTATGAGTTATTCCTTGTCTACCTCTACCTGCCCTGGAACAGTAACCAGGACATGCCACTGAGAGGACCAAACCTAGAGTCCTTCCCCATGCAAATAGAGTATCACTAACATCTCAAACTGAGCCAATAGGAAATATCTATCCCTAAACTCCACCCTACTCCTCAATGTTTACTTAGTCCCTGTTCACATGGAATAAAGAATTAAAGTTATTTCACCAAAGATCAGCTGAGAGTGGCTGTTTCATTGAGTTCTAACACTTCGGGAAGAGTTCTCATAGCTTGATGGACCTTGAACCCTCCAGGCTGCCTCTGTGCCTCTGCCAGTCCCCTGCTGTTGGCACTGTCACTGCTATGGTTGCTGGTCCTTGGCTACCTGCCCTGTGCCGCCTGCCCAAACCTCCTTGCTTCTCTTTTAAGAGCTGTAACACTTTTGATTTTTCTAGTGGAACGGAGACCTGTAGAACCTGTTCTCCCTGGTTCTACTTCACTTTCTGGCAAATAGAAGATGACAAGTTGGATTGACTGGATTTTCAAAAACAAAACAACAACGCAAAGAAAAACAGCATAGGAGGTTGTGAAGGAAAATTTGTGGAACCGTAGAGGAAAAATAGAGGAGAGGGAAGGGAGGGAAGATTTGATCAAAGCATGGGAAAGGCATATATAAAATTTGTGAAAATAAAAAGAGATCACACAGCAATACTCATTTGATAAATAAAAAAATGGATATTTGCAGGCTGGGGAAATGGCTCAGTTGGCAAAGTGCTTGCAACAAAGCACAAAGACCTGAATTTAGCCCTCCAGAACCTACCTAACTATCTGGACATGGTGGCACAGGCCTACAGTCAAAGTGCTAGGTCAGGAGAATCCATGGGTCTTGCTGGCTAGCCAGTCTAACCAAATTAGTGAGTTTCAGGTTCACTGAAAGACTCTGTCTCAATAAAGTGGGTGGGGGATCTGAAGACATGGTATGGTGGTTAAGAGTGTTTCCTGCTCTCGCATGCAACCCAAGTTCAATTCCCAGGAACCACAGTGGGCAGCTCACAGCCACCTCTAAATTTAGGGACTGGACAGCTTTGGCTTCTGTGGATCCCTGTACTCGAATGCCCACACCACCCCAACAGAATTGCATTAATAAAAACAAAATAAGGTGGAGAGTGATTAAGGAAGGCTCCTAGCAGGGGCCTCGGTCCTTCATCTTCATGTGCACACCTATTTATGTACACATGTACAAACATAGGTACATATATACAAAGAGATGAACATGAATAGGTAAGACCACAGGTACTGAAGAAGCAGTAAGGAGCAATCCATGATTGGTTACTGTCTTTAGGGAACTGGGAGGTAGTCATCTGGGAAGACCATAAATAAACAGTCTATTTGACAGAATGATGTATCTATTAGGGATATCCCAGGGTAGCTTACTCAGGTTTTAAAGATATTTACAAAGCATATATCAGATAGCCTAGAGAAAAGTCCGTGGTGTCTGGCATTAGAGCCAAAATTAAAAGGATTTGCTTAATGCTTGGTTTTAAGAACTCTGGGGATGGGAGCTGGGAAAGCAACTGAAGTTCCAGCACTTTCTATGAGCAGGAGCAAACTCACTATTCTAAGGACCATGGTCAGCTAACTGTGTGACAGCACCGTCTATGAGATCTAGTTCTTTCAACACAGCTTCCCCTGTGTGTGAAGAGGATATCAGAGAAGGGCTTGAGCTCCTGAGCTCAGTGTAACAATAATCCTTGAGGGGACTGGAGAGATGGCTCAGTGGTTAAGAGCACCGACTGCTCTTCCCGAGGTCCTGAGTTCAATTCCCAGCAACCACATGGTGGCTCACGACCATCTGTAATGGGATCTGATGCCCTCTTCTGGTGTGTCTGAAGACAATGTGTTCATAAAATAAATCTTTAAATTTAAAAAAAAAAAAACCAATAATCCTTGAGAGGTAAGTGAAAAAGACACAGTAGAAATAGAGTTCCATTAAAGGCAAACCAGATCTGGGCCCAGCTGGAGGTAGAACTACATAGAAGCCGTGTCCCTTAAAAAGGAACTCTGCCAAATTGTTGTGTAACGTGAAGGCTGTCTTCCAATTTCAGAGCTGTTTATCAGACTAAGATTCCAAAGTCGAACAATAACAGGAAACATAAACTGAGTCTGAATGGGTCCTGGTGTATTTTATAAATAGACAGGAAGCAGCCATCTTAAATGTTGCCAGTTTACCTGAGGCGGAATTATCTCACACAATACTGTCTTGCCAAAATTTCCAAACCAGGATATGTTTTTGTCATTTATTTTCTAAGAAGAAAATATAATTTTTTTCCTTAATGATGCTCATAAATTAAATATTTTATTCCCTACAGTATCTGTGGGTTTTTTCTAATAATGAATTATCACAGTCACTCCTATGTTCAGTATCACATCCAACGCTGTTGACTTTGTTTGCTTGTCACATATATACCGCAAAGAATTCTGGTATGGAATAACTTTGCAGATTTTGGAGAACATGAATGGAAAATGCAAGTTGGTTTTAAGAGCTATTTGGCAGTATTTAGTAATACTAATAAGCCACATAAAATTGAGACGCAAATGTTAATAGTATTTTTTTAATTTGAAAATTACATTTTGATATTTGAGATAGTTAAAATAAATGAATTCGTTCTCACGGAATACTTTTGGCAAATGATTCAACCAATCCTCCTGTAAAATATTATTTCTGCCACTTTTAGAGGATTGCCCTTCCAGAAAAAACATATTTTTTTTTAATTTTCTACTTCTCAGAACAACACAAGCAATGTACATGCAAGTCTGGATTTTAATATGTGTATTTCCCTATTATGTGAAATTTGAACTGTTTGTAAGATAGAATTTACATGGAATATACATATATATCCCTAAGGTTATGATAAATCTTGGTAGAAATTCCAAAACCAAAGTGGTTTAAAGTTTGGAAAATTAAGTATGTTTATGTATTTTCATATGTAAAACCATGATATATAACTTACAATTTTTAGTGTTCTCTTAAGGCTGATTATGGTACTACAATCAAGTCTCTAAAGAACGGTTTCTTACACTCTCTTTGAAGAATATTCTTTTATGGCCTTGAAACAATATTTTGAAACAAAAACACCTTCAGTGTGGTCTCCCACCCACCATCCAAAGCTCAGGCAAGTTTCTCAACACGACAATGGCTGTTGTGTGCATCATCTCACCACCCCCAGCGCTTACTTGTTTAAGACCTGCACAAGATGAAGCCAAGCAGCCTCCAGCTTGGGTGTGGCGGGGCCTCTGTGGCCCCAGTCTTAGCTAAGGGGCCGTTAGCAGTTGATAGCTGCACAGAGTGTGAAGTAACTCTCTTTTATTGAAGTGGCTGCTGCTAGACTGGTCATACTGCAGTGGTCACTGAACATGGGCAGCACTAACTGGACTCGGGATTATTTACATCCAAAAATAAAGAGGGCACGAAACTCGGAGGGAGATGGGATGGAGGGGAGGTTGTGGGAAGGTAGTGTGCATGGATAGGATCAATAGACATAATAAAAATGTTAAAACTATCAAGGAATAAGCAGAAAATACTAAACTAACAGATTCTTTACAGGAGAGACAGAGACAGAGACAGAGACAGAGACAGAGACAGAGACAGAGACAGAGGAGACAGAAAGAAAGAAAGAGAATTGTCTAAATTGATTATTTATATATCTAACTTCTTAAATTAGAAGCACTAATACCAGGGAGGCTGAGGCCAGGAACTTTTTTTTTTTGAAACATAGTTTAGTTTAGAGAAAATTGAGACTGGGCAAGAGGGAAGTTAAGGAAGCCAAGAGTTTATACTGTAGGAACAGTCAAATGGTTAAATGTGCGATGTCCAAATGACTTAGCAAGGCCAAAAGTGATTCAAACACATGGTGGGATCAAGACAAAAGGACATAATGGGAAAGACATAGAGATGGGGTTGAAGAGGTAACTCTCGAAAGGAAAACCAGACAGAGGATACTGAAACAACAGTAGGTTCTCAATTGCAATTCACAGCGCTACGGACAGAATCTAACCTTGTTGGAAAAGGAACTGACGAAGAGTAGCCAAACAGACGTGAATTTCAGAACGAACTCTAATAACATGGAAAATTAGTCAGGAAATTAAAGCATCAGAAAAAAGCAGTCCTTGTTCTGTAAGATGAAAAGTAGAAAAGTTCTTAAATGCATAAGCTTGCCTGCATGCGTGCCTATAAGCTTGCCTGCATGCGTGCCTATAAGCTTGCCTGCATGCGTGCCTATAAGCTTGCCTGCATGCGTGCCTTAGTTAACCAATACAATATACAGGCAGTGCCAGGTGACGAAGACAAGAAGGTGCTAAGTCTGCCAGAAATGTCTCATCTGTTTTCAATTGCTCCCTCTTCCTCATGTTCTCCATGCATTGCCAATCCCTACAAAGTCTACCCCTGAAGCACCTTTAAGAACATCTCCTATTTCTCAGACCTCACATATTACTGTCTTCATTATCTTTCATAATTCTTCTTTAGCCATAGAACATTCTCTGTTCAATCCAGTTTTCCATTAAAACCTTAGTGTTCCTTTCCTAAACCACATAGCAATGTTACATTCCCCTGAAAGAATATAAACATTTTCCCATTTGTACTTTTCAACATTATTTCTTAGCCAACTGACATGATAAATTTTAAAGCCATAACAAAAAATTCTATGAAGTTATTCTGAGCTTTAAAATCTGAAAAATAGTTTGTAGGGAGACAAAACAAATTTTATAGCATATTGTTATTTTGTTTTGCTAAATTCAAGGATTATTGGGTAACCAAAGAAAATCATATAAGTAGTTGAGTATTAACTGGTGTTTCTAATAATGCTTTGATGGAAAAATAGCTATGTGTTACAAAATGGATACTTTGTAACAATTATCATCAAAGTTGTTAGCGGAGACACATATTGATGAATTGTGAAGTAATTACTTAATCATTTTAACATAATTATATACATTGTGATCGTTAAATATATTTTTAAAGATAAATGAAACATGATATTCTGGGACAATGTATACAAATAAATCTATGTGTGTGTGTCTCTCTGTCTCTGTCTCTCTCCTCATTTTCTGAACTGAGAAACTGTCAATTCCAATGTCTCATGGTGAAATAAGTGAAGAAACCTGTTTATAGGCTGTGTGAGGTGAGGTGGCAGGTCTTATCATGGAAGCCAAGGAATACATAGTTAACTGGATCAAAATAACAAGATGATCAAATATATAAAAATGTTATTGAAATCATGTGGGGTTAAATTTAGAAATAAAACTGAATTGACTTCTTGTTCCTAGAAGATTATATGCAAATACTTAACAGCTGTTATGTAACAGTATCCTCCATATTGCAACATTCCACCCTGCAGGAAAGCTCCTCAAGTCAGAATGCAAACAATGCAAAATAGTTTCAGGAAGTCCCTGAAACTGACCAGATTCATTAGACTACTTCCATGTCCAATAGTAAATAGTAGAAACTACTGAATCACTCTCAGACAAGCTTAGCTTCAAAAAAGATGCTGAGACAAGCCCAATGCCTGGCAAGGGCTCATTCCAGCTGAGTCACTTGGAAGGAACACTCCCCTACCTATTGAGTCTCCTGCAGGCTGTGCAGTGTACTCCTTTAAACCCAGCTTTTGTGAGCTGTCAGCCATGCTCAGTGGGCCTTGGTAATATAGCTGTCTTTGGGCCATTTTTGTTTTTATAAGTAATCCCTAATTCATACTCCTGTAATTAACCCCAAAAAACTCATTGGTTCACCAATTTGGACTTTGGTGGCGTCCATGCTTTGATACATTGCAGGCTTCTTCACTGGGGTGAGTAGACATGTATGTATCTCTCCAGGAAAAATCTGTTAAATATCATGGCCCAGAAGAGAGGAAGAAAAAAAATAAATGTTTCTATGAAAAAGCATAAAAATGACAGAACCTCATAAAGTGTTATCATTCCTTTATTTACAAATGTACTGTTTACTTGTCTCTAAAGATTATTTATGGATATTCTTTGCAGACTATCACAAAGGCACATTCTTCTAAGATGTTATGGGATGACTCAGCATACTAGATATGGATAAAGAGAGATTTTGTGAACTGGAAGGCAGTTCAAAGTAAAACAAATGAAAAAGACAAGTGAAAAGAGATTATGAAAAAGATGTTCAAAATTAAAAAATAATACTAGAAAATGGAATAGTATAACAAGAATTCTAGAAAGAATGGCAACATAAAACAAACCCCACAAAATTTCTTCCAAATAATTGACAGTACTAGTCTACAGAATCAAGAAGTTAGTGCAAAATAAATAAATAAATAATAAAATGGACATAAAAATCCATGTCCAGAAGACACAGTGAACATGTAAACTGTTAAAGATACAAAGTCATTCCATGTCTTCTTTTCTATTTAACTTTTTCATATAATATATAAAACACATTCTTTGTCTAACCCAGCCAAGCCAAGCCTTCCCACCTCCCTATCCACCCAATTTCATGTTCTTCTGCCACCATTACACCAGAAGAGGACTGTGAACTGAAGCTACATTTTCCTTGGGAAAATAGGATGAGTGGAATAAGATGGGGATGCAGAAAATATACCAACGGGATTCCTGTGCCTAGAGCATGAGGCGAAATAAAAATACTTCTGACTAATAAAAAGTAAAGTAGTTTCCAGTGAGGGTAAAGTTTACCACAGGAAATCCTAAAGCAAGCATTTCAGAAGAAAGTGATCCCAGACAAAGCTTGAATTGCAAGAAAGTATGTGGGACTCACAAGACAGACAGACAGACAGACAGAAAAAAAGAAAGAAAGAAAGAAGAAAGGAAGGAAGGAAGAAAGGTTATAGGTAAATCTAAGTGAACACTTAAACCATTACTAATTTGTTCTTTCAATGTTAAACAAAAAAAATTAAGACAAACATAAAAACATAATTAAAGGGATGGGGTTAAATCATTCAAGCTTTTAAAATTATTTCAGAAAAGCGTAAAGTCAACTAAATTTAGATTTTAAAAAAAAACTTAAGTTTTGAAAGTAGCCACTAAATAATATGAACACAAACTCAAAGCTAATTGCTGGTGATGATTAAACAACAAAAAAAAAACTATTTAGCTGTAAAGAAAGCAAGAAGGGAATGGGTGGGGGCAGAAAGAGTGGGACAGTTGAACAAATAAGATGGCAGATGCGAATCCAGATGTGTCATTAAACAGCTGTGGTCGACTGAAGGATACAACTAATCAATACTATTGTATACAAAAGGAAACACCTAAAACTCATGGGTCTAGAGTACTTTAAAAGAATGGGGAAATGCCCCACATTTGTAGAACGTGTACTCCGACATCAATAAAGGCGCAAAGACCCTTGAGGTGATAGAGGAGTGAAACGGTCGCTGTGGAGAAACAGGTGAGGAACTGACCAAAGAAATGAAGAGAGTGCACCACAAGCCCAGTGGAATGCAGTAGCTGTGGATGTAAGAGAACGTGGCCATGATGTCTTTAGTTTTTATGACCGCTTTTATTTTTCGAGATTACAATCACGTCATTTCTTCTTTCCTAGTTTTCCCTCCAAATCGTCCCATAGATACCTCCTTGCTCTCTTTCAAAATTCATGACCTTTTTGATCGATTGTTGTTGTATGTTCATATGTATATGTATATATGTATATATGAACATACATATATGTATATTTCTAAATATAACCTGGACATTTAGTATAATGTTACTTGTATATATGTTTTCAGGGATGACCACTGGTATTGGATAACCAACTAGAGTGCACTTCCCTGAGGAAGGCCATAAACAACTAACTGTGGCTAATATAATTTGAAATTTTAGAGCTTGACATCAAATCTTATTCAGTATTTCCCTGCCTCAAACTTTGCCTCACCAGTTAGTATTAGTGTACCTCACAAGAATGACATTGTCCCACACCCACTATCATGTCCTAAATTCTTATATTTTGAAACATACTCACTTTCTTCACAGGATGTCTACTGTTCCTTCGGACCTCTTTTTAGATGTGCCACCAAATCCCTACAGATGCCACTACATGCAGCCACCTTCTCTGAGAAGTCTAAAGAATGAGCTTGAGAATCACCACAGTTACCGTCATCTACTCTGCCCACAGCCCGAGGCTTCCAAGTGTGGCAAGTTTGATATAGAAACCAAAAGACATTGGTAAATTCAAAATGTGTTTACATGGCCAGAGCCCTATGCTAAGTGCTGATATCATGCTAACTCGGAGAGATACCAGATCACACTTTTCCTTAGGCCATGTGAGGATACCAAGAGGAAGTGGCTGCCTTAACACTGAAAGGTATTTCACCAGACACCCCACCAGCATGGAATCATGGGATTCGAAATCCCTGATCTACAAGAAAGAAGTTTATGATTTATCCCCCTTAGCCGGCCCCTTCCCCTGGTAACCTGAATAGCCTAAGGCAATGGGATAAAATCAATACTTCTCCGTGTAGGACGAAGTTCTTCTCTAAGGAACTACTAAAGGATTGATATGGATGCCTTTCTTATAGACCACCTATTTCTCTAGCTGCACAACTGCTGGACACACCTTCAACTCCAGCCTTCTGTCATTTCTTCAGCATGCTATTCATCCTGAATGCCATATTTTTTCAAGAGGTAGCGGGCTCTTATGGGTTAATAACTATATTCACTGGGGCTCTCTAGGCCCAGTGGACATGACCTTATTTGAAAATACACTGTAATTGTAATTGAATTAAAGATGTATTAGAGTGAGCCCTAATTCAATACCTGGTACTTGTACAGGGAGGAAATGTTGGACGCAGAAATAGATACGCATGGAAATGTCACGTGATAAGAGAGGCACAAATTGATGATATATTTTCATAAATCCAGGGACACCAAGAATTGACAGCAAAGACAAGAAGCAAGGAGAAAGACATGACCATGTTTTCATTCCAAGCCCCTCAGAAGCATCCCGCACCACAGACACCTCGATTTTAGAATTTTATCGTCTAGAACAATGAGACAGTGCATTTCTGCTATTCAAAGACATTCTGTAGATGCTAGGTTCTTTTTCCTAGCAGCTCTAGGAAGCTAATTTAATAGGCAACACTTCTTCTCTTCCTCTAAGATTAACTCGATGAAATTAGTTGTTCCCCATAGGCCTTGTGATTTTTTTTCACTTTGTGTGTATGTGAATGCCCTTGGTGCACATGCCTATGTGCGTTTCACAAATGTGAGGCATGTGTGTAGGGAGGTGCATGATGACACACATGAGTATGGAGGCCAGAGGTCAGTGTTGAATGCATTGCTGGACCATTCTCCACCTTGTGCATTGAAGCAAAGTGTGTCATTTGAGCCCAGTGTTTGCTGATTGTGCTTGTCTACCTAGCAAGTCCCTACTCCTAGGTGCTAGGATTATAGGCAAGCCACCTCACCGGCCTGGCATTTACTTTGCCTAGGTCTTGGGGTCTCAAGGATGATCCTCGCACTTGGACAGAAGGAGCTTTCACTAGTGAACCACTTCCCTACCTCACAGACCTTGTGATTTCTTAAACCACAGGACAAATGTTGGTTGATGGCCTGCCATGCATGCTAAGCCAACAGCCAAAGAGAAAAAAAGAGCAAACATCCAAGGGGTTGACTTCATGACATCTCCAGGGATGACAGGCCGAACCAACAAACAACAAAACAATAACAGAAGGGAGCTGACCAAAGAAGTGTGCATGTCATGACGGCAATTATAAGCAAAGCAGACCCAGTGTTTAATGTGGAGGACTGAGGGTGCACATTTCCATTGTAAAGAACTAAGGAGTCAAAGGAAAGTTTGCCTGCAGAGGGGACCCCAGGAGCCTGGGTCTGAGCAAGGCCTTTAGGAGCTGACTGAAAAGCACACTGAGAGGACCAGTGGGCGGGGAGGAGGCTGGAGGGAAGCAATGGCAGAGCTTCACTAGCATTTGATTGCTTTGGTTGCTGTGGGCCTCAGGAGGTGTCAGTGGTGCTGGAGTAAACCCAAGGAGGAGGAGGAGGAGGCAGTGGTAGCAACAGTCCAGAGGAGTCAAGGAGGGAAACTTCGGTGGGAATTATGCTGAGGAAAGAGTCTAGAGATCCTCTGGAGAAGATAAGCAGAAATAAGTTATGGAATGGTGTAGCTCATGACCACACTGCCCCTTGCCTTGGTGATGCTCTACCACCATGAGGTTTTACACGTTCTCATGGCTCTGCTGGTAGAGATTGTCAGCGTCATCTCCTAACACTCAGAGGAGATCTCTCACGTGTTGAAATGCAGACCCATGTGCTCATCGTGACTGTGATGTGGCCTCCTCCCAGAAGTAAGACTGGGGGCTACGAGAACTTACTTCCACTCTCCTTGGAACATCTCTCTTGGATGGTTCTGTTCAATTCACCTGTCGTGCTATCTCTTTCCTAAAGCACAGGAGAGGGTCTTCAGGCTGATACAGGAGAATCCAAGTAAAACCTTAGCTGAGAAGCACAAACCCACACCAACTGATGGCCGCTTGATTCCTGTGTCACAGATGATGTCTGATGAGTGAGAACAGGCGTTGATGCCGCGGCTCCTGTTTGCGGGCTGCGCCTTCTGCTTGAGTGGGCCCCAAGGTTTTGCTGTGGGTTCTAGTAAGCCAGAAGGTGTGCAGAGACTAGCCATGCCGGAGAAGGAATCAACTTTGGGCGAAGATTACCTGCTCAATGTCTCTTCCTGGGCTTTATACCATTTAAGGGAGAACCCGCAAAGGGTAGTTACAGACCAAATATGGCTGTATTTCCCACCTGTTCCCCACTAACTAAAAGCATCCTTCATTTTGTATATTTTGAAAATTAAAAATAGACCATCTAGGGTTGGGGATTTAGCTCAGCGGTAGAGCGCTTGCCTAGGAAGCGCAAGGCCCTGGGTTCGGTCCCCAGCTCCGAAAAAAAAAAAAAAAGAACCAAAAAAAAAAAAATAGACCATCTAGCAATGCTGAGCATTTGTTCCCTGGCTGAGAGCTGATTAGACCTCTCTCCTTGTTCAAGGGCTATGCAGTCTATTCAGTGAGGCCCCTGCAGGCTCACTTGCCTCATTGCTAGGTCTTACTTGCAGTCTGTAAGCTTTCAAGTTGGTAACCCCTGAGCTCAGGTCACTGCAAACATGAGATAAATACTCTAGACGCCCCAGGGTGGTGAATGACAGACTGGGTAGATGCTAGAGATACTCTGAACCAGAATACCACGCTTTAAGGGTTCAAAGCACCTGAAGACTCTTATTATTATTAGTGTTGTTTCGAGTTGACCTCCCTCCCTCCAGAGATGCTAGTTAAAAAGCCAGAACCTGGGCAGCAGCCGCTGAGTGTCTGTTTTTCAACTCAACACCCAGCGTCTGGCTGACAATGTTGTTTACAAAGGCAAAAAGATTCTGTAACACATTGAAGAAATTCAGAAACACTGAAACCAAACAAAACTTGTTTCTCCATTTTCTGTAGACCTTGAAGTTTTGATAGTTTTATTTTCTGAACTACTCATATCGAAATAAGAATTGGGAGGGCTGCCAATATGGCTCACTAGTTAAGAGAGCTTGCGGCATAATCTTGAGGACCAGGATTTGAGTCACAGCACCCATATAACAAATGCCACTTCAAGCATCCAGCTGTAACTCTATCTCTTAGGGGAAGGGGTAGGAGGAACGCTGGGCTATGTGGCTTCCCGCCTAGTCAAGAACTTGAGAGCTCCGTTTCAGTGAAAGATCCTTCCTCATAGGTGGAAAGTGGTGGCATAGGTAGAACACTTGCTGGCATCTTCTAGCTTATGCACACGTGCCATGTACAGGCACACATACCAATATGTGAACAAGACCCACAAATGACACAAATGGGTGAGGAACTTGAGTCATACGTTAGCCGTTAAGGACACCAGAGGACCCTGACTGAATCCCACCACCCACGTGGCAGCTCACAAGTACATGTGACTCCAGTTCTATGGAATCTGATGCTCCCCTTCTGGCCTCTGTGGGTACCAGATAAACATGCGATCCACAGAGGTATGTGCTGGAAAATATTGATATGTGTGAAATTTAATGATAAATAAATCATGATTAGAACAACAATAACAACAACAAATATAAATGGGAATGCTGTTGACAGAATTTCATATAGGGACTCTTAGGAAACCTTCAGCATCTTTCCAATAAATAAATTATCCCTGGGACTTCAACATTGGACACTTCAATGGAAAGTATTCTCAAATCAATATAAAAATGACTTCACTTAATTGCACAAAATTATCACCCTTCCATTCAACTGAGATCTTCTCTGAATTCAAACTGTTTCATAAATCCCATCTCATTTCCAATTGTAACCACATTGAATGACGTCTAGTTTATGTGTTTCTGAAGGAAAGTAAACCTTAGGACTCCCTGAAGAACGCCCCGACTGCTCTTTCAAAGCTTATTTTTTTTAAGGCCAAAATTGTGTTCACAACAACTTAAGCCATATTTCTGGCTTAAGGATAGATATTTTGACTAGAGGATGGTGGGTGCCCATGTCTCATTTCCCCTGGCTTTTCTTTCAAGTTCTTAGTGTGGAAAATAAGGGAGACAGGCAAATTGGCAAGAGCACGGACAGACAGATGACAAGGGACAATAAACAGCAGATGGTCAGATTGAAAGACAGACGAAGTGATCTCTAGAAACGTGGACAACAGAGGCGGGCAGATGAGAGGAAGGAAGCAGAGTTGGTAAAGACATCACCAGTGCAGCCAGTTAGGATTCGTACTTTCCTTTACAGCTTTCAAAAATCCATATGAGGAATAGGAATTACATTATAATTATGACACCTGGGTTTTAATTCCTGTTTCCTGGGGTGGTAAGTCTGAGCTCTCCGACAACCTCAAAGCACCCCCTAATCCTCCCTCTGTGTCCCAAAGCCACTGAGCAGAATTAATTAATTTTAATTTCACTCTCACTCGGTATATCTTATATCTGATCCAATTAATGCTAGGTGTGAAGACATTGGATGTGGAGACATTCTGTGTGGGGCTTGTTCTTCATGGGGTGCAGGGGGGACAGATGAGCCAGCCTAAGGGAGAAGTCTGATTTACCTAAACAACATTTTCTTCATAAGGTGGAAGTGCCATTCTTTGGTCAAAAATACAGACATTGTTCTAATTTTTTCTTTGAACCTCCAAATCGATTAAATCTGAAATGAGGAGCAAATAAAAGGTTCTATCCTTACACACAATCATGAAACATCTCAGTTTACACACAGATCAGTCAACATGGCTGATCACACATGTAGGGTTCGACTGCGTGTCCCATGGTACCTGTGCTGTGCAGTATGCTTGGGCTTCCTTCATTAACTGAGTATAAATGGTAACACTGCCAGAGCCCCCAGTCTCAGGGAGAGGGGATGGCAGATGGGACAATGCTTCCTAGACCCACATTTGCAGGCAGGCCACAGACATGGTGGCATTTACCCTCTAGCAGGGCTTGTTCTTATAGAATAAAGGAGTTATTACAAATTGAGCACCAAAAAGGAAATCTCTTAAAAAACAGGCAGATGAGTAGAAAGTACCTTAGTAAATCTAATATATATATATATATATATATATATATATATTATATATATACATATATATGTACATTATATCCAGAGTTCTAAGACCAGGCAGGTTTTATAACTCAGCATTGCAATATTTTAGATGAACATCAAACTGTGTATATCACATAAGTTATAACACCATTTCAGAGTCTGAAACAAGATATCAAAACAAATGGTGACTGATTCTGTAGCAAAATATGTGAATATTTACTTTGGATGAGTCGATGATATAATTTCTGTTAGGATAAGTCTAGTTTTGCTTCAAATGTGTTCGTCTCCTGTTGCTTTTATTCGAATGAAGTTCATCTGGTATTATTTTGTAGAATGGTTTCATTTTACTCCTAAGTACCAGTGCAGTCCTCCACATGATTTAAGTAGTCAGCCAGGTTTGAAACTCTCCTGGTTTGGTTAGATAAAGCCTAGAGAATAGTGCCATAAAAATGTGAAAGATGACACCAAGATACAATTCACATCAAACAGAAGAACAACAACGGGGATATAATTTGGAGTGAAAATAAAGGATATAACTCTGTTCTCCCTCTACTCACGGGAGGTAGAGGGTGGGAGGGACTTGGGAGGGTGAGGGGAAAAGGGGGACAGGATCCGGTATGGAAGGAGACAGAGATGATATACAGAGGGTCAAGAATTTGAACAGAGGTGTGTAGCAATGAGGGATGGGGAACTGGGGGTAGCCACCAGCAACTCCCAGATGCCAAGAAAGCAAGAGGCTCCCAGTACCCAACAGGGGTGTGATTAGCTGAAATGCCCAACAAAGGGGAGGGAGAACCTGTAGAGCCCATATCCAGAGGTTGGGCAAGGCCCCTTGTTGGGAGATGGCCCCACCCACTCATCTCCAAATTTTTAACCCAGAATGGCTCCTGTCTAAAGGAACACAGGGACAAAGAGTGGAGCAGAGACTGAAAGAAAGGCCATCCAGAGACTGCCCCATCTGGGGATCCATCCCATATACAGCCACCAAACCCAGACAATATTGCCAAGAAGTGCTTGCTGACAGGAGTCTGATATAGCTGTCTCCTGAGAAGCTCTGCCTGAGCCTGACAAACACAGCTGCAGATGCTTGCAGCCAACCATTGGACTGAACACGGGGACCCGAATGGAGGAGTTAGGGGAAGGACTGAAGGAGCTGGAGGGGTTTGTAACCCCATAGGAAAAACAGCAATATCAACCAACCAGACTCCCCCGCCCAGAGCTCCCAGGGACTAAACCATCAACCAAAGAGTACATACGAAGGGACCAATGGCTCCAGCCACACAAGTAGCAGAAGATGGCATTGTCTGGCATCAATAGGAGGCGAAATCCTCGGTCCTGGGAAGGCTCCTTTCCCCAGTGTAGGGGAATGCCAGGGCAGTGAGGTGGGAGAGGGTGGATGGAAGGGGAAGCATCTTCTTAGAAGCAGGGGGAGGGAGGATGGGATAAGAGGGTTCTGGAGGGGAAACTGGGGAAGGGAATAACATTTGAAATGTAAATACATAAAATATCCAATTAAAAAATAAATTTGAATAAAAAGATCTCAAGAAAGTAAATTTCAACAAAAACAAATAATCCAATTAAAAATGGGTTACAGATCTGAAGAAAGAATTCTTAATAGAGAAAAGGCAAATGGCTGAGGAACACCCTTTTAAAATGTTCTGCATCCTTAACCCTCAGGGAAATAAATGCAAACCAAGACCGCACTGGGACTTCATCTTCCTCTTAGTCAGGGTTTTTATTGCTTCGATGAAACACCAGGACCAAACGGCAAGTTGGGGGATGAAGGGTTTCTTCACCTTTTACTTCCACATCAGTGTTCATCATCAAAGAAAGCCAGGACAGGAACCCAAGCAGGGCAGGAACCCGGAGGCAGGAACTGAAGCAGAGGCCATGGAGAGATGCTGCTTACTGCCTTGTTCCCTGTGACTCGCTCAGTCTGCTTTCTTCATCCAGGACGACTGACCTCAGGGGGGCAACATTCACTATGGGGTGGGCCCTCCCCCACTGGTCACTAATTGAGAAAGTGCCTTACAACTGGGTCTCATGGAGGCATTTCCTCGACTGAGGCTCCTTCCTCTCTGCGGATTCTAGCTTCTGTTCAGTTTGCACACAAAATTATCCAGTACAATCTCACACTTGTCAGAATGGCTAAGATTAAAAACAACAAAAGAAAAAAAACACTGTCTTAGTATTTCTGTCACTGTAAAGAGACACTGTGACTGTAGTGAAATGAAAATTTCATAAAAGAAAACATTTGATTGGGGCTGGCTTCGGTTTTAGAGAATAAAGCAGCAAACAGAACCTACGTGAGTCTGTGCCTAGTCCTCTGCATATTATAGCTTTCAGCTTAGTATGTTTTATGTGACTGTGGAGTGTATGAATTAATGGGTCTCTGATGCATTGTGTGGACTCTTGGGGCTCCTTTCCTTTTGTGGGTCACATCGTATAGCCTCAGTGGGTGGTTTTGGCTTCATCTCACTATATCTTGTTTTGTCATGTTTGGTGGTTATCTGTTAGAAGCCTGCTCTTTTCTACTCAAAAACAGAAAGGAGATCTGATGAGAGAGTTGGTGGAAAGGGCTTGGGAGAAATGGATGGAGGGGACACTGTAATCAAGATACAGTGTATGAGAAATCAAGCTTCTGGGCTCATTTGGACTTAGTTTTGCACCAGTGCCATGCCTGGAACAACGTTTTCAGCCATGATTTGCACCCATGACTTCATAATTTTTTCCATAAACTTTCATGATTTTTCCTGAAGCCTATAGGAAAAACCAACCCATAAGTACAGGCTGATGGTCTTTCATTTGATAAGAGAGCAGCTAGTAAATAAATCCTTACAGTGTGTGCATGGCTAATAAATGTTATTCACCTGGAGATGGCTAATTTAAAAAAAAAATCACTGAAGCCGTTGTGAAATCATGTATGCGACTACAATAGTCTGACACACAGTCCTAATGCACAATGCATTATACGGACACACAGTCCATAATGCATGCTTATACGGACTCTTGACACAGAGGGAATATTGCAGCTGATTGTAATCGAATTCCTCTACCATGTACAGCTGAAATCAGGACTGTGAGACGTTAGCAGCTCTATTCTCGGGATAGCTCACCTGTAACTAGTCAAATGATGTTTGTTCTATAGCTCAGCATTCTAATTCCCACATTTTGTCATTCAAATGTCATATCTCAAATGCCACCTGCCTTTAAAAGAAAAAAAGACGGTCTCTCGTGGGCATGGAACTAAACTTGAGGACTAGACTAGGTAGCAAAACCTGCCCCAGGAATTTGTCTGTCTCTGCATCCCAATCACAGGAATTATAAGTATAAACTTCCACACTTGGAGTTTTGTCTTTCTTTTTGCTTTTAATATGACTACAGAGATCAAACTTAGGCTTGTGGTACTTGCAAATACTTAAAAGAAAGTACCTTAGTGAGCTAAGCTACCCCTAGCTTCCAACCTGTACCCCCTTTTAGAGATAATTCTACGAGTCAGATTATGTCCATATTTAAAGTTGTATGCTCAGTAATGTTGCTTAGATGTCAAAAGCTTCATTGAAAAGTCTTCTATTTAGTATGTTTATTGTTAATTATTGAATTCTAGCTCACAATAGGCATAAGAGTACGTTTACTGCTCCGATAGCCTTTCTAAATATAGCCCTATGTCCTATCTAAGGTATTTGAACAATAAGCATGGGATTATTCCTTGCTAAAAGAACCTCGTCAGGTCTGGATCCCTGCTTCCCGCTTGCAGAAGATAAACTCGAAATATCTGACCCTCCGTTCCTTCCAGTTTTTAAAATGAGCAACCCCAAGGAAAGACAAGATTTTATTTATAAGTAACAAAAATAGAACGCATGATTTTCTACTTAAGAATGACAAAGTAAAACAAATTCTTAAAGCTTTTGCCCAGTTTTAGAATAGACTTGAGGAGTGGGGAAAATAACAAGGCAAATCTTATAAGTCTTACTGCAATTCTGGATCAGGCTAGTTCTTGCTGGAAGCAAAACATCTTCCAAAACATGGTCAAAATTTACTTTCCCTCTTTGAAGCATATTTTTATGCTTCCAAGCAGTGGGATGTCCTTGGGCATGGACCAGCAGCGCAGCTAATTTTCTTACCAAGGATATTGTGTACATGTTTGCACAGTGAATAGAAGAAATGAAGCACGATGGTGAGGGGCCAAACCTACTCCATCCTGGGACAGGCCTCCATCTTAAAGGGAAAAGGAAAGCCTGAGAACTTGGATGGCAGCTGGACCCAAGAACCAGGTAGGACCCCGCGGCTTGTCCTTGGCCGGAGTTACCCTCTAGTTACTTCTCAGCAACAATTAACCAAAGATTCGTCTGATTGTTTCAGATGGACTTTCAGACCCAGACCATTTGTGATCATACATGGCCTTGCTTCAGAGCACCCCTCAGCTTACAATAGACGCTCAGTTAGATGTTTGCGAGACTGGACTCCCCTCCCCTCACTTACTCCCGTTCCCTATAAATCCTTGTCCTGCTAAGGGTTCAAGGCTGCTCTGACTTCCTTTCCTGCTGTGTCAGGGAGGGGAGCCCAAGTCTGAGCTTGTAGTAAAGAGACCCTAATTCGATTACATCGGAAAATAGCCTCCTTGGTGGTTTTTTGGGCGGGTTCATGAATGTTTCCAGGGCACAACAATTGGACCTCTAACTTTAATTCCACAAACACCTTACATCTTACTAGAATTACCAAAATTCTTTACAGAAAAACGAGCTTTCATTTCTGTATAGATCAGACACGGAAGAAGCATTGTGGAAAACAGACTTCAGGCTTTGGTCTGAGGGCTTCAGTACTGCTACTGTGAGTGCTGTTGGCCATCTCTGTCAGCCATTCCTGTCTGCATCTGTTACACGACTGGAGCGGAGGTGTTCCCATCCATACTTCCCTCTCTATAACCTTCTTTGTGACTGCTCTTTCTGCAATGGCTTATTTGCATGCACCCAATTATAATGTCTAAACTGCATTTCCTTGAGCAGTATTGACATCCAGTGGAGACTTAGAATAATTACAGGTGTGTCAAAATCCTATGGATGGGAGCCCAGAATATCCATTTGATTTGAGATATCACACATTATTCAGTTGCATAGAATTTAGATATAAGCTACAGATTATATAATTTACCCTTTCCATACATATATATCACATCAATTTTCACAATTTTTTTTGGCAGAAACACTTTACATGACAGCTTTGTTATTTTTATTTTCATTATTTTTATTTTCTTACATTATAGCATAATTACATGACTTCTCCCTCCAAACCCTTTACATACTTAGTCATACATATTAGAAATGTGTGACCACCAATGAAAGCTGTGCTAAGAGGAAAACTCATAGCGCTGAGTGCCTGCAGAAAGAAACAGGAAAGAGCATATGTCAGCAGCTTGACAGCACACCTAAAAGATCTAGAAGAAAAAGAAGCAAATACACCCAGGAGGAGTAGAAGGCAGGAAATAATCAAACTCAGAGCTGAAATCAACCAAGTAGAAACAAAAAGGACCATAGAAACAATCAACAGAACCAAAAGTTGGTTCTTTGAGAAAATCAACAAGATAGATAAACCCTTAGCCAGACTAACGAGAGGACACAGAGAGTGCGTCCAAATTAACAAAATCAGAAATGAAAAGGGAGACATAACAACAGATTCAGAGGAAATTCAAAAAATCATCAGATCTTACTACAAAAACCTATATTCAACAAAACTTGAAAATCTTCAGGAAATGGACAATTTCCTAGACAGATACCAGGTACCGAAGTTAAATCAGGAACAGATAAACCAGTTAAACAACCCCATAACTCCTAAGGAAATAGAAGCAGTCATTAAAGGTCTCCCAACCAAAAAGAGCCCAGGTCCAGACGGGTTTAGTGCAGAATTCTATCAAACCTTCATAGAAGACCTCATACCAATATTATCCAAACTATTCCACAAAATTGAAACAGATGGATCACTACCAAATACCTTCTACGAAGCCACAATTACTCTTATACCTAAACCACACAAAGACACAACAAAGAAAGAGAACTTCAGACCAATTTCCCTTATGAATATCGACGCAAAAATACTCAACAAAATTCTGGCAAACCGAATCCAAGAGCACATCAAAACAATCATCCACCATGATCAAGTAGGCTTCATCCCAGGCATGCAGGGATGGTTTAATATATGGAAAACCATCAACGTGATCCATTATATAAACAAACTGAAAGAACAAAACCACATGATCATTTCATTAGATGCTGAGAAAGCATTTGACAAAATTCAACACCCCTTCATGATAAAAGTCCTGGAAAGAATAGGAATTCAAGGCCCATACCTGAACATGGTAAAAGCCATATACAGCAAACCAGTTGCTAACATTAAACTAAATGGAGAGAAACTTGAAGCAATCCCACTAAAATCAGGGACTAGACAAGGCTGCCCACTCTCTCCCTACTTATTCAATATAGTTCTTGAAGTTCTAGCCAGAGCAATCAGACAACAAAAGGATGTCAAGGGGATACAGATCGGAAAAGAAGAAGTCAAAATATCACTATTTGCAGATGATATGATAGTATATTTAAGTGATCACAAAAGTTCCACCAGAGAACTACTAAAGCTGATAAACAACTTCAGCAAAGTGGCTGGGTATAAAATTAACTCAAATAAATCAGTTGCCTTCCTCTATACAAAAGAGAAACAAGCCGAGAAAGAAATTAGGGAAACGACACCCTTCATAATAGACCCAAATAATATAAAGTACCTCGGAGTGACTTTAACAAAGCAAGTAAAAGATCTGTACAATAAGAACTTCAAGACACTGAAGAAGGAAATTGAAGAAGTCCTCAGAAGATGGAAAGATCTACCATGCTCATGGATTGGCAGGATTAATATAGTAAAAATGGCCATTTTACCAAAAGCGATCTACAGATTCAATGCAATCCCCATCAAAATACCAATCCAATTCTTCAAAGAGTTAGACAGAACAATTTGCAAATTCATCTGGAATAACAAAAAACCCAGGATAGCTAAAGCTATCCTCAACAATGAAAGGTCTTCAGGGGGAATCACTGTCCCTGAACTCAAGCAGTATTACAGAGCAATAGTGATAAAAACTGCATGGTATTGGTACAGAGACAGACAGATAGACCAATGGAATAGAATTGAAGACCCAGAAATGAACCCACACACATATGGTCACTTGATTTTTGACAAAGGAGCCAAAACCATCCAATGGAAAAAAGATAGCACTTTCAGCAAATGGTGCTGGTTCAACTGGAGGTCAACATGTAGAAGAATGCAGATCGATCCATGCTTATCACCCTGTACAAAGCTTAAGTCCAAGTGGATCAAGGACCTCCACATCAAAGCAGACGCACTCAAACTAATAGAAGAAAAACTAGGGAAGCATCTGGAACACATGGGCACTGGAAAAAATTTCCTGAACAAAACACCAATGGCTTACGCTCTAAGATCAAGAATTGACAAATGGGATCTCATAAAACTGCAAAGCTTCTGTAAGGCAAAGGACACTGTGGTTAGGACAAAACGGCAACCAACAGATTGGGAAAAGATCTTTACCAATCCTACAACAGATAGAGGCCTTATATCCAAAATATACAAAGAACTCAAGAAGTTAGACCACAGGGAAACAAATAACCCTATTAAAAAATGGGGCTCAGAGCTAAACAAAGAATTCACAGCTGAGGAATGCCGAATGGCAGAGAAACACCTAAAGAAATGTTCAACATCTTTAGTCATAAGGGAAATGCAAATCAAAACAACCCTGAGATTTCACCTCACACCAGTGAGAATGGCTAAGATCAAAAACTCAGGGGACAACAGATGCTGGCGAGGATGTGGAGGAAGAGGAACGCTCCTCCATTGTTGGTGGGATTGGTACAACCATTCTGGAAATCAGTCTGGAGGATCCTCAGAAAATTGGACATTGAACTGCCTGAGGATCCAGCTATATCTCTCTTGGGCATATACCCAAAAGATGCCCCAACATATAAAAAAGACACGTGCTCCACTATGTTCATCGCAGCCTTATTATAATAGCCAGAAGCTGGAAAGAACCCAGATGCCCTTCAACAGAGGAATGGATACAGAAAATGTGGTACATCTACACAATGGAATATTACTCAGCTATCAAAAACAACGACTTTATGAAATTCGTAGGCAAATGGCTGGAACTGGAAAATATCATCCTGAGTGAGCTAACCCAAACACAGAAAGACATACATGGTATGCACTCACTGATAAGTGGCTATTAGCCCAAATGCTTGAATTACCCTAAATGCCTAGAACAAATGAAACTCAAGACAGATGATCAAAATGTGAATGGTTCACTCCTTCTTTAAAAGGGGAACAAGAATACCCTTGGCAGGGAAGAGAGAGGCAAAGATTAAAACAGAGACTGAAGGAACACCCATTCAGAGTCTGCCCCACATGTGGCCCATGCATATACAGCCATCCAATTAGACAAGATGGATGAAGCAAAGAAGTGCAGACCGACAGGAGCCGGATGTAGGTCGCTCCTGAGAGACACAGCCAGAATACAGCAAATACAGAGGCGAATACCAGCAGCAAACCACTGAACTGAGAATAGGACCCCCGTTGAAGGAATCAGAGAAAGAACTGGAAGAGCTTGAAGGGGCTCGAGACCCCATATGTACAACAATGCCAAGCAACCAGAGCTTCCAGGGACTAAGCCACTACCTAAAGACTATACATGGACTGACCCTGGACTCTGACCTCATAGGTAGCAATGAATATCCTAGTAAGAGCACCAGTGGAAGGGGAAGCCCTGGGTCCTGCTAAGACTGAACCCCCAGTGAACTAGACTGTTGGGGGGAGGGCGGCAATGGGGGGAGGGTGGGGAGGGGAACACCCATAAAAAAGGGGAGGAGGGAGGGGGATGTTTGCCCGGAAACCGGGAAAGGGAATAACACTCGAAATGTATATAAGAAATACTCAAGTTAATAATAAAAAAAATAAAATAAAATAAAATTAAAAAAAAACATTTTCCTTTTGTGGAACACAGCCACCATACACCAGCATTATAAGTAGGAAGTATAATTTAAGCACTCTTTATAGGAAAATAATTTATGAGCTTAATTTGTACTTGACCCTTGGAGGTGACATGCCATCTTAATAAATGAGAAGTCAAGAGATAGCAGCTATGGCTTGTGGGTTAAACGCTTCTTTGAATACATTATTTAAATTTTCACAGTTCAGCAACCGGATCAGTGATAAAATCCTGTTAGTGGAAGAAGACAAGGGAGTTAAAGAAGCTCACCCTTATTTATCTTTTTAGAAATTCAATGTTCAGTTTATAAAATTGGTACCATAATAAAAATGCAGCTAAAACAAAATTGTTTAGAACAGGAAGTTAACTGCCCAAAGATATTCAACAATAAGAAAAAATTGAAAGAAGTCATTGAATGAATTATCAAGAAAGTGGGCAATCTGAGGCAGGGACTTGTTATTATTTACTATGATTCTGTGTTCTTTAACCACATGTTTACTTATGTTAGAACTTTTGGATTATTCTGTGTTCTGTTAATATAGGAAAAGTTAGATTTTTTTAAATTACATGTAATAGAAAAATATGCAAGTTCATTTTTATTTATATACGTGTGTAGACATATATACACACAAATATTCTATAATTGTTTAAATTATATCAAAGGTATATGTAAATTACCAGTACTGTTTCAGACAGCAGATTTGGGGACTTAAATGGCAGCTGCCAAAAAAAAAAAAAAGAAATGTGTGACCACTTTTTTCATTAACCATTCTTTGTTCCTGTTCCTTGCAGGTACATATATATATATATACATACATACATACATATATATATGTATATATATATATGTCCATAAATAAATATATACAGCCTGTTTGGTCTGTATAATGTTACTTGTGTGTGTTTTCTGGGCTGACCGTTTGATATTGAATAGCTGCTTTTGTGCCTTTCCTGGGCAAGACCACTTCTCCTGCTCTCAGCCTTCCTAAGTGGCCTGTAGATCTTTGTGTAAGATTCAGGCCTCCTGAGCTCCGCTCTGTCATTTATTTTTATTCCTCCCTGTATCTGTGACTAACCACCCACAGAACTGGGACATATTAAGTATTTAAAGATATGGGTACATGGAGAGAGGGAGGGCTGGGTGAGCAAGGGAAGCAAGGGCAAGAGACAAGAATTATGAATGAGCTAGGAAAGTATCCCCTTGTGACTGGAAAAGTTAGGTGATGTTGCTAGCTATAAAATTCTTCTGGTAGCTTCCCCTTGGTCTGTGATTTGCTTTTGGGGGCTAAGACAATCCATCTCATGCTGTGTACTAAGTCTGCTGATGGGGATTTGATAGACAAGGGAAAGAAGGTTGGGACGCTTGAGTGGAAGCTTTTGGAAGGCGTGTTGGTGAAGTCTAGAACATGCTGTGGTCCAGTGTTCTTTGCATATCTTATAAATTTCTGGGCTAGAATCCTCCACTAACCAAAGGTGAAAACTGGGAATACTTTTTGGTTCAGTAAATCTCACTGTGCTACAAGCTTCCTTGATTTCAGTCTTAAAACTTCTGCATACACTAGCTTTCGTTTTTAAGTTCCTGGGCTACATGCTTTGTGTAAACGGCATATTCAAGTGTAACTAATGCCAGAAATTCAGTTTTTAGCCATCTCTCAATGAGATTACCAGATTAAGGCTTTGGAAAGTTCAACGTAATCTAATAATTCCACATCCTCTTGGGTATACTTGAGTCTTACCTAAGTTTTGGTGACTGATTCTTCTGTTAACCATCCCATGCCAACAGTCTAGATCCACGATGACTGGATGTCTAAAGTAAATTCTAGTCTGTTCTGGGAATAGGTGTCGAAGAAGCATTTTTGTAGGGTATTAAACACCATTTTAAAATTTACATTTTCTATTAATATCATTTTCCGTGGCTTACAAAGACATGTCTTTCAAAGAAAATTTGGAAATTGAACTTTTTAAAGTGGTGGAATTAATTATAGCTCCCAAAATTTTTTCCATGTTTTCATTGAAGTATCTGCAGTCGTCCAAAAGAAGAAATCCAGTGGCTAGTAGTCTAAACATAATGACATGTGACTGGAGGGTTTGAGGAACCACTGAGGGCCAGCCTGAGCTAAATCTTATCTCAGGAAGGTTTCTATCAGAAACCATGTGGCTCCATCCCAGATCTGCAAGAGGGATGAGACAAGATTCCTGCTGGATCTGCTTTATCCTGGAATCTAAATGACCTAGTATACTTCAACCGTTTCTTCTATCCCAAAAGCATTTGCCCTGCTTTCTGCTTTCAGTCCCTGGGTTTCACTCAGCTCTGGGCTTCCCACCATTGTTCTTTGCGTTGCCTTAACCTCTGACTCTGGTTTTGCAGCTTCCTGCTGTCTCTCAAATCTTGTTTTTGCTCCTCATTTTTAACTCAGGTTAACCTGGTCAATGTTGACCCACCTTTATGGTGCTCTTCAAACCTTGTTCTAGCTCAAACATCTCGGATGTATGAAGTTACACAATGCTACCATTCTAATAATAGAGCGGAGGGGGAAAAACAATTACAGAAAAGCTTAAGTGGGGAATCCTGGGCCCCTTAGCATGCTGACAAGGAAATGGCAAGAATGCACAGAGTCGAATTCTAGGACTATCCTGGCCTTTAGCAGGGCAATCGAAGCAATGAATTACTACAGGGAACCGCACTAGTGAAGCCATGCACAGATTCCAGAAATATACCAGAAGCAAGAAAAGAGACAATAGCATGAGGGAAGATGTCCGGCATGGAAAAAATAACACAACACTTAATGGGAACTCAACACTGATTTCCGAAGGGAATATGTAACATAAATCAGGAAGGGGAACAAAAATAACAAGTACGGAAAGTTTCTAGAATTAAAATTAAAGAGAATAAAACTGAGCATTGCGGTTTACTATAGCATCATTAAAAGTCAATGTCAACCCCAGCTCCGAAAAAAAAAAAAAAGAACCAAAAAGTCAATGTCAATAAGCAAACTTCATATATTCTTCAAACTTGAAGAACTATGAGAACTTTTGAAGCCTCCAAGTACAAAAGTAAACTTTAATTGAAAGATGCCCAAATCAGGAAGTTCTGAGACACACGTTGAGCAGGGAGACTGTGGGAAGCTGCGGCCTCCACACTGACAGCCAAAGGAATGCGGGTGAATTTTAGGAAGCTCTTTGCTCTGCACTTGAGTCCTCCGTGTTAGAGATCACTCTGGGAATTCTCTAGAACTCCCAGGCTCAGGAATAAATTCTTGAAGGGGAAGAAAAATACGATCACCTGTATCATCTAAACATGTTTGGAAACAGGAAAGCACTTTCCCCTAAAGAGTGAAAATATACAAGAATTACGGCAATAGGATAAAACATTAACAGTAGAGAATAAAGAGTGCGATGTGATTTTATACAATCTTCTGAGTGTTCGAGATTCTTGTCTCATGTTAGTGAACTTCAGATTCCTGAAGGGAAAACAAAAAGTAAGAATATGCCCAAAAGTTTGTCCTTTGTAGTGTTTTCTTCAGCTGTTACGGCTGTGGAGATTCTGAAGTGTGAGTTGCAGTGTTCTAGATAAAATATTACATATTCCCACGACACCCATCCATGACATAGGGTCTTTCTAATCGGGGGCCCTAGTACTACCTAGGGCTACCCGGAAGCTTCATTGGTATAACTGCTGACCGGCTTGCAGACGACTTGATTAAGTCAGGGATAGATTCCAAGACTATGGCATTTGAACGGGCTCCCATGTTAACAAAGACGCGGTTGTTCTCAGGACCGTGTTTTAAGAGCCATTGGTCTAAACGTTTGCGGGGATAACTTTTTAATCAACTAGTGGGTGGGAACCAAGACACCTAGAGGAGGCTCGCATGCTCTGAACCACGCTGCTCATAGATAAGAGTCCTCTTGTTGCACCGCTTTACAAAAGAACAGAACGGCAGCCTTCCTCGCTGCTGGAACTGTGAGAATGCCACATAGCAGTGTGTCGGGGAAGGAATATAAGCAAAGATAACTTAGGAGCTGCTGTGGTAAGCATTATTTGGGCATTTCTACCCCAAATTAGGTCATTTGGTTCCCAAATAAAAGACACAAGTCCTGTATATTTTTAATAAGCCTTAAAGCACTATAACTGGGCAGATATTAACCCTCCATGCTATTTTGTCTACCTCCCTGTCAAAATCCCGAGGTATCACTTGCCAAGTTGCACCTGAGCTGCTCCTACTCCAACTGGCAGCCGTCGTGGCCATGCGCTCACAATCCGTCTACCCCATGGCTATTCTTTCTTCTCTCTCAGTTCCCTTCTGGTCTCTGCCTCAGACCCTAAGCTCAGGAACCGGAACCCCATCTCTCTCTCTCTCTTCTGCCCAGCTAAAGGCCGTAGGCATCTTTATTGACCAATCACAGATAACTTGGGGGCAAGGTTACATAGCATCACTTGGTGTACATAAGGGTCTCTTCATCCCCCAAAGATCTCTTCCTCGAGGGGCAACCAGACCTTGGGGACCAGTGTTTAGCATTACAATATATAGCACATTAAACCAATGCGCTAAAAGGAGTTAGTGTGACAGAGGGTCGCGAAGTCAAAAGCTTAAAATGAAGTATGAAAAACCACTTTCATGAGCAAAAAGGGGTGATTGCTCACTGAGCTATAATAAACTAGATTTTAAAAAATACTGTTTTCAGTGTTAGTTATTGATTACTTCTAGATTGCTATTAAATCATTTTCTTTTCTCATTTAAGAAAAACCAAAGATTTCAAACAGTTCCTGGTAGACCCAGTAGGTTGCACACACAATGCAAAATTCTTTTGGCTTGTTTTCTGTTTCTCTTTGAACCAGAGTTAGTTGGCATAAATACTTTTAGAAGCAGGCAGACTGTAGTTATGAAAGGAAAGTACTCATAGAGTTCATTAAGAATTATCTTCTGGGAGCTGGAAAGATGGGCTCAGAGGGTAAGAATACGTGTTGCCTTTACTGAGGTCAGAGTTCAACTCCCAATACCCAAATGGTGGCTTATCTGTAACTCCCTCCACGGGGGAAGGGATACCCTCTTCTGGTTTTGATAGGCAGTGCATTTACACTGTGCACATATATAAGTCACACAAAATACACACATTTAAATACATATTACATACATACATTCATACATACATCTTGGAGAAAATATAATTGTCTTCTGTTGAAAGGCAATAATTACATTTGTTTAAGTTTGGGAAGTATCTCATTTCACTTAATGTTTTTGTTAAAATCTCCCTTAATTTTAACAAATATAATAAAATCCGGGGGATTAAAGTGTCTTCCTGTTACTTATTATATGAACAAGTGGCTGCAAATCATGTATACCACCCTTACTCATCTGGCGCCTGGTTCCTAACAGCAGAGATCATGTGGTCATTACCTCCCAAGTTGCAAGCTTCCTTCACCTGGTTAATGCTTCCAGCTGCTATTTGCTGGCTGAATTTGCCTTCAAACACAAAGGGATTTTACTCTTGCCCCATCCTTAATACGCATCCACTCTCAAGGGAAGAAAAGCCTCAAATTGTTCCCATGCGGAAACAAACACAGGTTCCTCACTCTGGACCCGCAATTGCTTTGACCAGCACTGGTCCGGCTGAACGTTTCCTTTCTCCGTGGTTGAATTTTGGACTTTTTCTTGGATTGCAGTTTCTTTGAATGACAATTCAGGATTATAAAGATTTGTAAGCAATAGACTTCTTGATGCCTTTAATTAACTTATTATCCTTTGCAGAAAGACTTTGTCAAAAGCCACAAATCACGGGGCTTACAAAATTGTATTAACACGTGAATAAGAAAAAGGCCTGGGAAACTTGTGTCAATTTTAAGGCTATCAAAACATATTTAACTTAACTTCTACGAGTAATTTAACATTGCAATATTTTAAATTAGTATTAAGTCATTATTTGAAACATACTTTTGAGGACTACTATTTACTTACAACCAAAGCTAAAAAGTGGAATGTAACCGAGACCATTTCCACAGAGATTTATAAACCAACAAAACCATTCTTATAAGTGTGTGGTCCTGCTTGTCTGTCTCCAATATGTACTAATGAGTAACTAGATGACATTTGTCCAAAATCATCTGGCTTTTATAGTCTCCCTTGAGAAGTCTGGTGTGATTGTGACATGTCTGCCTTTATATGTTACTTGGCCTTTCCCCTAATAGCATTTAGTGTCCTTTCTTTGTTCTGTCCATTTAGTGTTTTGATTATTATGTGACAAGATTTTTTTTCCTGGTTTAATATATTTGGTGTTCTGTATGCTTCTTGTACATTTATGGGCATCTCTTTCTTTAGGTTAGGGAAGTTTTCTTCCATGATTTTGTTGAAGATGTTTTCTGACCCTTTGAGCTGTGATTCTTCACCCTCTTCTATTCCTATTACTCTTAGGTTTGATCTTTTCTTTGTGTCCTGAATTTCCTGGATATTTTGGGTTAGAGGCTTTTCACACTTTGTATTTTCTTTGACCAATGTGTAAATGTCTTCTTCTTTTTTTTTTTATTCTTTTTTTCGGAGCTGGGGACCGAACCCAGGGCCTTGTGCTTGCTAGGCAAGTGCTCTACCACTGAACTAAATCCCCAACCCCTGTCAATGTCTTCTATGGTATCTTCTTGACCCGTCCAGCAGGTCTAGTTATTCAGGGTTCCGAAGAGGTGCTACCTGAGGGTCAAGTGGGGGAGAAAAGAAGGAGACCAAGCAAGGTTATGTTGTCAAGGTCTCGTTTATTGAGAGGAATGTACAGCATTTAAAGCTCTGAGGCAGGAATTGAAGCTTAGGGTGGGGGAGTATTGGGAAGTGCCCAAGGATGTAAGGTGAATCACTAAACTGCAAGATATCCTCCTTAAACAAAGAGGCAACAGTCTTCTGGGGACATGTTCTTTGAAAAGGTCAAACCCTTCTCAGGAATCTGCTCAGGGACATCCAGTGTTTGCTCAGGCTGAAACATCCTGTGATTGCTCCCGGAATCTTCCTGGAAGAGGCTTTTGTCCAACAATCTCATAATCTTACAGCAGCCACCTTAGGGGTGAGCATCTGTGGCCATACAGCCCAGAGTCACGTAGCCACCTTGAGCTATACAGTCACAAAGCGGCCAGGCCCAAATCCAATACGGCTCCCTACATCTTCTGCACCTGAGATTCTCTCTTCTATCTCTTGTACTCTCTTGTGATGCTTGAGTCTGTAGCTCCTGATCTTTTTCCTAAGTTGTCTCTCCAGGGTTGCCTCCCTTTGTGTTTTCTTTATTGTTTCTATTTCCATTTTTAATGGAAGGCAATAGAGATATACTTAAGTATGTCTTACATTATCAAAGGCTGGTACTATAACATTTTCTTAGGTCCATTCTACTGATCAGGAAGATGAGAACTGAGACTTGGGTTGTGTTTGGTTCAATATCAAAGTTATGCAATTTTTTTCAATTTGGAGTTCATTCTGGGCATACTCGGTTTTGATAGGTAAAGCCTGGTAGATAATTATCCCTTGAACATATCTGATACAAACTATCCCACTATAGAATCAAATCTGTATAAAAGAAAGCATTTTACCAGCACAGTCATAATAATAAGGTATTATTAAAGATAAATGACAGTAATGTCCTAATAGTCACAACATCATCAACAGCTACTAAATCTCCACTTACCCCAGTGGCTAACTTTTTCTTTCTATTTCCATTTTCAGTTCTTGGACTGTTTTGTTCAATTTGTTCACTTGCTTGATTGTGTTTTCCTGTATTTCTTCAAAGGATTTATTTGTTTCTTCTTTAAGGGCTTCTACCTGTTTGCCTGTGTTTTCCTGTATTTCTTCAAGGGGCTTCTTCATATCCTCCTTAAGGGCTGCTATCATCTTCATGAGATGAGGTTTTTAGGTCATTATCTTGCTTTTCATGCACGTTAGGCTAGCCAGGGCTTGCTGTGATGGGATAACTGGGTTCTAATGGTGCCAAATTGCATTGGGTTCTGTCATTTATGATCTTACACTGGCCTCTGGCCATCTGGTTCTCTCTGGTGTTAACTGGCCTAGATGTCTCTGACTGAAACCTGTTTCCTTGGAGGCAGATAGAGCTCTGTGACCTGAGTTAGGGCTGGTTTCCTTGGAGGCAGGCAGTGTTGTCTTAGTTAAGATGGACCTCCTGTGGCTCTGGTTAGAGCAGGCCTCCTGTGCCCCTGGTTACTGCAGACCTCCTGTGCCCTTGTTTTCTGTGGACCTCCTGGGAAGCATGCAGGCTGCAGTGTTTGGGCAAGAATCTGCTGGCCAGCTGATCTGGCCCAGTTGAGTAGGAAGAGCTGAAGGGGGTGGGGGTAGGTCTCCTCTCAGCTGGACTGTGTGGGTATCCTAAACTGGCGTGGGTGTTTGGGTGAAATTCTCACCTGTGTCCTTGGGCACTTTGGGCCTCCTGGGAAGAATTCAGGCTTCGGGGTTTAGCCCAACGGTATTCTTTAAAAATGAATAAAAATGAAGGAATCAAATGTTCTCAAATTAAATCCCTGTTACCCCACCCCCCATCTCCTGCTACTTTGTAAAGTTTGGAAGGAAGTTCTCTTTGCTCAGAAGAACCACAAAGGATAATGTCTGGTATATTTACTCACTCAATTCTGTACTTGATGAGAGAAAGAAAAGAAACTTTAGAATTTACTGTCAAAGAGAAAAAGAACACATCCCTTTAGATCTTAACCTTCAGTCAATTTCAGCCCACCCCAAACCTCCCTGAAGGGATTAAATATGTTGTATAGCAACCATTCCTAAGGAAAAAGCTTTAACTGGGCCATAACTCAGTAATCTATGCCAGAGACCCACATTGAAAACAACATTCACAGGTTCCTATCCATGACAAAATCCAGGAGACCTTGATTTCCATCTAAACCTAACTAGTGCAAACAGCTGCATAAAAATGGCCCCTCAGATGGGTCTTCACAGTAGCATTTACAGCTGCCGCAGCATCAGCAAGTGTGAGACCAATAGGTAGGCAGGCATTTGAGGATTTGAGCATTTGAGTGTTTTCTGAGCCAAGCGATTCTCTGAACACTAGACAGAATCACAGTAGCTTGAGGGACAGAGTGCAGGACAGTGGTCCCTCAGGCATCACTGTCTCCCATGCACCTCTGTGAGCCCTCTTAGAAAACGCAGGACACTGCTGAGCATGAAGTGTCATGAAGCTCTGTATGAGTGTGACACAGATTCCAGTGTTTTGTCTGAGTTTGTTCAAAGGTCATTAAGGGGATCGTAATGACAGTGAAGGGAACATGGTAAATGCTTTGTAGCAAGCGTGCTACACTAAAGCTACTATCCTGTGAAGTGGGTCACTTAGGTCTACCTATTGGCATCCACAAATTGGGGTTCAAATAGCCTATATCAAATATTTAACAGGTGATGAATTGATATTCAATGAAATATACATCTTCTCTCTCCCTTCCTTTCATCCTTCCTCATTTTTCTTCCTTCCTTCTTTCTTTCTTCTACTCCGGCAATCAATCAATCAATCAATCAATCAATCCTTCAAAATAACCTCGAAGGTAAAGTTCAAATTTAGAATTCTTAGATTTCTCAAAGTTCTGTTCTGGAACCCAGTCTCTACCCTTGGTTACCTTACTTCACCTTATTTATTTATTTGCTTAGTTATTTATTTTTGGTACCATGTGTGGGCAATATCATAATAGTATATGTGGTCATCTCTAACGAAGCCCTAAAAGCCGCCACTTTGGCGCAAATTTGACCCTAGAACAGTGCATGTTGACATAGGCCATCTTTAGGAAGACAAGTAGTTTATATCTACACTTACACATAGATACTGTTTGGGGACATTGTTGTCAGGCAGTGTTGAGGTCTGCCTTGTCTTAGTCTAGAAAGGCTGAGGGCCACTAGCTCTGAGAGGCATATTTACTTGACTGCTCAGACATGGAGAGGACACAGCCAGAGGGGTCAGAGAAAAAGACCTCCTAACTTGGGTGACCCACTGAAAGAGGTCTGATGGAGGAGGCCTCTTTTGCCCTTCAGCTCTCCTCTGCCTTGGTCCAAACGAAGGGCTATCATGAATGGAACTACAGTGTTTTGTTTTACTTAAACTCTCAGTATACATGTTGGGAATGACAGGAACTGGGCACGCTGCAATTCAGGTTGATCCAGATAATGAACAGAAGATTGTATCATTTTAAGACCCCCTAAAACTCTGATTTTATCAGAAACCTAAGCTACTTTTCAAGGCACTTGCTCTTGTGCATGATCCTAGGCTATGTTAACAAGAAGTGTCTCAATGGCTGGCTCTCTCAGCCCTGTCATTCAGCCTTTACTCTGCTTGATTTTACCACCAGATAAGAATATATTAGTCGTGTGTGTGTGTGTGTGTGTGTGTGTGTGTGTGTGTATACATGTGTGTGTCCTTATGCAATATTCACAGACTTAAAGGCCAGGCAACCCACACTAAAATTTAAGATGATGTATAATACAGTTAGCATTCCAACGCTTAGAATCCTGTCTAAAAGACATATGTGATTGTTGGGTAGTAGAAGAAATCACTGGGCAAGTGTTCAATGCAGAGTAAAACTTGTGGTGCACACATGGGAAGCATGAGGCAGGATTTCTCAAGAGATCCCAAAAATGATGTCATTATGGCTGAAAGAAGCAAAAGGGAGAAAACTGGAGAATCACAGATTCATAAATGAGGTTAATGGGAACTCCTTGGATTATAATTCAATTTTTTTGTCTCTTCAGAGGACAGCATCCCATGACATGAGCTCTTTTATACAATTAGGGAAAGAATATTCTGGTTTTTCCCTTTCTAGAGGGATTACCCTCCAAGTCACAGTCAATTGAACACGATTGGGGGGAAATGAAGTGTCTGTCATTGGGCAGAATAGAAGCAGAGATAGGGAAGAACAGGAATGTGACTGCATTTCAGTCCCTGTGTGTTCAGGACAGGCAGTTAGCACATAAGACATGGGACATGACAACAGAGCTGAGATGACAAGGCAGCATGAGAAAAATGTGCACTGAAAGCCCAGGAATTACAGTTTCCTATAATATGTAATTTAGTCATTAGAGGTTTCAAAGCAAATGATGGTTGGTAAATTGACCTCAATTAACACCGATAATATTCTCTGATAATTCTAAAAGTTAAAGTATTAAACTAGATACTGCTAATGGCTGAGCCTTCTACTCTGGCTTTTCAAATTGTATCCTGTAGATAACTAAGAACACACACATCCAGGTCATAAAGAACTGGAGCTTTACATTTAATAAAGGAGAGAGACAGAGACAGAGAGAGAGAGAGAGAGAGAGAGAGAGAGAGAGAGAGAGAGAGAGAGAGAGAATAGAAAGATAAATAGATGTGTTTGTACCGGAAAATATGATAGATCAATAAATAGATGGAGATAGATGATAGATAATAAATAGACAGGCAGACAGACAGATAGATAGATAATAGAGAAAAAGAATAGAGTCACATATTTCTCAGAGGAAATTTACAAATTTAAGCATTCAAATTCCATGTGGCCAACTGTAGAAAATAGTACTTAATCTCTTTGAACAGTCAAGAGAGAGCATGAAGCCCAGGTAAGAAGCCGGTCTTGACTAACCAGCTACCTCTCCTTTGTGTCTGATAGCATCAGTGTCTGCAGACCACAAGCACAATAGAGACAGACAGCTGTAGTACAATGTAAAAGCCAGATTCAACCATCAGTTATAAAGGAACAGAGGGGGAGGGGGGAGGAGGAGGGAGAAGGGGGCAAGGGAGGAAAGAAAGCACACTTTTGCCAGTTTTGTTTCTGGTACTTCCCCAAGCTTGTACATGCCCTAGATGCTTGTTTGATGAGCATATTAGGCAATATAAGGTCCCATTAATTATTATTTAAAACATATTGTTTTAAGTAACATTGTGAAATAATAAAAAAACTTCTGCTATATATATTGATTATAAAGTACATATCTTTCGGAGATGCTAAACCGAAGGGAAAATGCATCTTAGCATCAGTTAAAGTACCTTGCCCTGTAAAGAGGAGAGGGCAGCAGATCTGGACACAGTTTCTTTGCCTCTCCAGATCTGTTCTCCAACATTTTCTGCCTAGCTTTTTTTGAGGCTGTATTTCAACAATGAGGCAGTGGTGGTAAGAAATTGATGTTTTCTGGGCCTTTGACCTAGAAATAATATCTTCATCATTATCCTTCTCTTCTTCCTCCTCTTCCTTTCCCTCCTCTCTTCTTTTTCCTCTTCCTCCTTCTCCCCTCCTCCTCCTCTCCTCCTCTCCTCCTCTCCTCCTCTCCTCCTCTCCTCCTCTCCTCTTCTCCTCCTCTCCTCCTCTCCTCCTCTCCTCCTCTCCTCCTCTCCTCTTCTCCTCCTCTCCTCCTCTCCTCCTCCTCCTCCTCCTCATCCTTTTCCTATTATTTTTAGGTTTGGCCTTTTCATAGTGTCCCAAATTTCCTGGATATTTTGTGCAATGAACTTTTTAGATTTTCCATTTTCTTTGACCCATGTTTCGATTTCTTCCATTGTATCTTCTATGCTGTGGTTCTCTCTTCCGTCTCCTGTCTTCTGTTGGTGATGCTTGCGAATGTAGTTCCTTTGCTCTTACCTAGGTTTTCCATCTCCAGGATTGCCTCAGTTTGTGTTTCTTTTTTGATTCTATTTTCATTTTCTGTTCTTGGACCATTTTATTCATACCCTTTACCTGTTTGATTTTATTTTTCCTGTGGGTTTTTTTATTTAATTTGTTCCTTCTTTAAAGACCTCTACATATTTGAATGTATTTTCCTGTATTTCTTTAAGGGATTTATCCATTTCCTCTTTAAAGACCTCTATCACCTACATAAGACTGGATTTAAGATCATTTTCTTGGTTTTCGACTTTGTTAGGATATCCAGGGCTGGTTGTAACAGGATAGCTGGACTCCTGGGGTACCATGTTGCCCTGGCTTTTGTTAATAGTGTTCTTACACTGTCCTTTGGCATCCGCTTATCCCTGATTTTGGCTGGATGATCCTGATGCTAGCAGGTCTCCTCAGGAAGGCAGGAAGAGCCTTAGGCCTGACAATGGAGGTTAGAGAACCCCAGACTATGCTGGCTGTGCCTCAGGCAGACCTCACTGGCAAGGTATTAGTGGGGCAGTGTTCTAAGCTAGTTGTTCTTGGGCCTCCTACAGGCCTCTAGGAAAAGCAGGATGCTGTCAGGGTCCCTCAAGACTCCTCAGGACCAAAGGGTTAGCCCAGATCCAGACAATGGAGGTCAGGGGACCATAGGCCTGCAGCTCACCTCTGCAGTCTGTACCCCAGGCAGACCTGACTGGAAAGGCATTGTTGGGGCAGGTCCCAAGCTGGATCAGGGAAGAGAGAATAGAAACCAGTGGTGGGTAAGTGGGTGTGCCTCTCTAGGATGTGCCAGAGACCTGGGAGGCAGGGGTGGGGTGGGCTGTGGCAGTGTGGGGTTTGATGGGGGAATATGACTATGAGGGTGACTCTAGCCAGGCAGGACTCCCAGGAGGAATAAGGACAGCAACCCATTCACAAAACCTTTGACCAAAAATGTGTCCTATCTACAAGATGTGCTGGGACAAAGAGCTGAGACTGAGAGAATGACCAACCAGCGACTACCCCAAACTGACACCCATCTCCTAGGCAAACACCAGCATCTGACACTACTAATGATAGATACTCTGTGGTGCTTGCAGACAGGAGCCTAGCAAAGCTGTCCTCTGAGAGGCTCCACCCAGCAGCTGACTCAGACAGATGCAGAGACCCACAGCCATGGGTGAGCTCTGATGAAGCTCAGAGAGTCTTATGGAAGAGTTGGGGAAAGGATTGAGGGACCCGAAGAGGGCAAGAACTCTACAGGAAGACCAACAGAGTCAACTAAAGTGGACCCTGGAGACTCTCAAAGACTGAGCCACCAACCAAAGATAGAGCACGGGCTAGGCCTAACTCTACCCCAACCCTTGCACATATGTAGGGAACAGATTGTGGTTTCCTATCCATGAGGATCCCCCAAAACTGGAGCTGGGTCTGTCCCTGAATCTGTTGGCTGCCTGTGGATCCTGTTCCCTTAACTGGGCTGCCTTTTCTGGCCTCAGTGAGGGAGGATGTGCCTCTTCCTGCAGTGACTTGATGGGTTAGGGGGAATGATGGGAGGAGGGGGGAATCTCCCCCTCCTTAGAGGAAAAGAGGAGGGGGGAGTAGAGGAAGGATCTGTGTGGGATGTAAAGTGAAAAACAAGCAAATTAAAAAAATAAGAAGAATGGGAATGATGGTTTGATAAGGGAATGCTTTTGACATGTTGAGTTATAAATGATTTTGTCACCAATAAAATTGTATTTTTTGTCTTTAAAAAGAAAAAGAAATTGATACAGAAAGTGAGGGAGGTTGGGGCCGTTTGCTTCCTTGCTTCCTTGTGAATCAAGTTAGTAGCTAGTTTATCCCTCCTAGGCAGTTCATCTGCATGGTAGCTTCTCTCCTGTCCTGCAAGTCTGTCCCAGGTTTAGCTAACAGACTGGGGATGTGGGGTGATGGGCAAAGGGGATCAGACCGGCTCCCCATATTCCTAGTCCTGGGTCACTTCACTTCTGGCTTAATTTAACAGCGCTCATGCCTTTACAAATAGCTGTCCTCTTTCCTGCTGGGACGCTGGCTGATGCAGTCTCACATGGTGGCCTAAGTGTGATTGGAATAATGTTGGTGAGAACCTGGCACTCACTCAGGAGCCACTCAAACTCACTGGTTATCTCTGCCTCTTGGGCATGTTAAACTCATCTCTCTCTTCAGGATGCATGCTGGAATCTTCTCTTCCTTTGGTAAGTCTGTCTCAAATCTTTGCCAAGTTCCTGCTTTGTCCTCCAGACTGCAAGCACACATTACTCAGCGGAAGCAATCCTAAATACCTAATCTGTAAATGGACTCCCTAGTCTCCCCATATCCTCTCTTTCCTTCCCTTAGTGAGCATTATTTCTCTTGCATATTCCTTTCTACATATTCTCTGACATCTGTCTCTGACTGGACCCTAACTTTATGTTCTTCTTCTCTGTCTCTCTGGTGTCTCTTGAGTCCATGTCCAGAATGCCTTTATCAGAGGAGGCTCCCGAGAAGTGTTTTTAGGGTAGAGTTAGGTCTGTCAAAGTCCTCTTCCAAAATAGCACCTGAGAAAGACAGGAGAAAGCAGGCTTTGCAGGGAGGGCTGCCAGACAACAGGCAGAACCCAATAAAGCTTCTGCTCCCTAAAACAACGTTTTCTGAAAAGGACTTTGTCCCAGTAGAAACCCATACCAGACACAAATTGCCAGTCCCTTAAACCACTATTTTATTCAGTCATTGGGTGGGGAGTAGTACTCAGCTTCCAGAACCTTCCTCTCTTGCTGACCAGAATACTCCAAGAAGAGCATGGCGGTTTCTGAAGAACTGAGAAAGATTTCAAAAAGCTGAAGTGTGATGGCAAATTTGGCTCAGTGTGAATCCTTCCACAGTGCGGTTAGGTCTAAGGGACGCTTCTTTACTTCTGCCAAGCTGTTTTCTGGTAGAATGGGATGTACGTTCGTGTGAAAGTCATTGGCATAACGCTATAGTCGAACTTAAATGGGTGAGAAACGGAGGGATGTGCACACTCCTCTAACCACACAGATATCAGCTGAGTTAAGGCAAAGGCAAAAATAGACTTAGCATCTTCAAAAAAAATGGGATATAGCCAGGAGGACCAAACTATAAGGATCTAAGGATAGAGTCGAAAGGGCTGTCAGACAGCTAGGCCTTGTATGTAAAATTGTACAGGACTGTACGTAAAATATCACAGGGTCTGACTTAACATTTGAAGAGAGTCATAATGGCTGGTTTTTGGAGCATGAATAATAAGAGGTAACAGGAAAAGCCCGGGACCATTAAGTAAGCTAAGGTGAGATCCTAGATGAGAGATGAGAACGGTCATGGGAGTTTGTGACCCTACAGTGACGGAGAGAGGTGGGCCAGGCAGGTTTGGTGCCTGGGTGAAAACAGGAATGTTAAGGCATGCCATGTGGGAGGTGAAAGGAAACGCCTTGCCTTCTGTAGGGTTTGCTGCTTGCTTGCTGGTTTTTCATAGACATTTGGGTCATTTGCTAGACTGGGGGAAGTAAATGAAAAGAAATGCTATTGGAAAAGAAAAGCCTTCATTCGGACTATGAAAAGACACAGCGGGGCTGGGGATTTAGCTCAGTGGTAGAGCGCTTACCTAGGAAGCGCAAGGCCCTGGGTTCGGTCCCCAGCTCCGGGGAAAAAAAAAAAAAGACACAGCAATCTGTCCATAGTATTCTGGCTTCCAGACTCTAGAACTTGACCGGGATGTCAGGAGCTGCAGATCAGTTCAGATCAGGCTGGGGATGGAAAGCGATGAGACTTTCAGAGCATTCACACATCTGAATGGCTGAAACCCCCCACGTGCTGAAGGCAGCGTGCCTTTTTTCCTGGGAACCTGAGGCCATTTGCATAATTTAGGTTTCACGGTCTAAGTTTAAGGAAAAAGGAAAATAAATCAATACTCTGTTAGTTCAACGAAATCTCAAACAAAACAACCAAAGCAGATGAAGACTGAAAAAGCTCTCCTTGGGAACCACAGCTCACTGAGCTCAAGAAAGCACTGAACGGACAGAGAAGCAGAATCATTCAATGGGCAGAAGTCATATTTAAGTGCCAGGAAAGGTTGAAATAATGGCCTGATGTAGCCATTGTCTTCCCACTAACAAATTGGATTTTGTAAAATTCCGCTCTGAGTTCCATTTTCCTCTGGAAGAAACTAAGGGATGTTGCATTAATCCTTTGCCTTTTGCATGCAGATTCAAGCTGGCATTTATCTACTTGCAACAATGACACCAAGGACATTTTCACCGGCCAAGGACTCTTTTTATATTAGTTAACTGAAATCCAGCAAGTCATCGCAAGTTTGTCAGGGTGGTGGGCACTTTCCTAGCATGACCGAGTTGAAAACCGTACCCACTGGAAGGATCACATGAGGATGTAGTCCCTCTGTGGAAAAGGAAGGGGATGAATGGTGGAAAGACAGCGAATGCTTTCTCTGAGGGGAGCCGCCATTTAATTCCACAAAGTAAGAGTGTTATAGCTCAAACACGAGATAAATATTCCTCTAGGGCTGGAGACATTAAGGGAAACAGCTGTAATGGAAAGGAATGTTTCCACATTTCTAAAAGTCACCTAAATAAAAAAAATTGGGGAGTTATAATCCTAATAATGCCTGTAAACACAGAAACAAATTTATTCCCTCAAGGTAATGGTCCAGTTTGATACTGAGAGGAGCCCAATATCTCCATCCTTTTTAAAAATGTATTTATTTATATTTTAAATATGTATGGGTGTTTTGCCTGCATGTCTGTGCACTGTGTGCTTGTCTGGTACCCAAAGAAGCCGGAAGAGGACACCATACTCCTTGGAACTGCAGTTACAGCTGTCTGTGAGCCACCATGTAAGTACTGAAAATTGAACTGGGATCCTCTGGAAGAGCAGGCATTGTTCTTACCTGTTGGCTCATTCTTAAAGCAACAGCATGCACACACACACACATCGTTTTTGTATTTATTTTGGTGGTGGTGGTGGTGGTGGTGGTGGTGGTGGGTGCTTGTAAAATTCAGATGTAGGAGACACTGAGTTTTAAAGCTGTTATTTCAGTTATAGTAACGCAGAACTTGATATATATATATATATACACACATATATATATATATATCCTTAACGATTTTATTCTACTGAAACTAATATATGTCTCATGGGTTAGAAGAGTGGAAAGCCAGAAAACCGTTTTATAAGCCTGCACTGGGATGGATCTCTGTGGAGCATGGCAACTCTGCACTCCGCCGTTCGTCAACTGTCTCTGAGATTCATCAGCCTAAATAATTTTAAAAGAAACAAGACGAAAAATACTTATAGCTTCCCCAACCCCCCAAAATTAAAGAGACTCCTGGAATTAGAATTAGCTGGATTTGCTCTTTTCAGAGTTTGCCTACTCTTTTCCAGTCTGGCTTTTCTCAGAGAAGCCTGAATTGGTTGCCATTTATTGAAATATTTGACCCTAAATGTTTATTGTGGTAGTATGTGTTACATGTTTACCTGCATGAGTGAAACTGGGGTGCCATGCTATTTTCAAAGAGACGGTACAAAGTTCTGTTAAATGCACACACAAACACAAAAATACAAAATCCTACCTTTGGCCTTTGTGAATTGTTTTATAAGGGTAAACTGAGTAGCAACCTAAAGCTAAAACATAGCATAATAGTTTTATACAACATATAGCAAAAATCAGTATTTTGTTAGTGAGATGCCCTGATTGACTGAAATTGCCTTGTTTCTCCTAAATAGTGGTAATACTGAGGCAAGTTTCAGATTCAATAATTCCAAACAATAAATTTTAATCCACAGGTAATTACATGCACGATCAATTTTCTAGGGAGACTTGCTTTTTCTTCTGCATGTGTTTGTGGACATCTATGTTTAGTTATGAATGCCAGTGTGTACCACAATGGTGTCCTGCTTTCTCTAACACTTCTAACTGGCTCAGTCTTCAACGAACTGAAAAAGGAACTCGCAATGTGAATGTAATTCAAAATGTCTCTTTGGAGTCGACCAGTGTCTTCAATGACAAGACATTTAAAAGATTTTTCTTTCTCATCATAATTTAATGAATTCCAAGCAATATACAAAAATGGTACTGTTTTCCAAAGACTGGTAATCTTGAAATTAAGTTTCTGTTTCTAAGCTGATATTAACATATTATTTGCTTTGTAATCATGCAATTATAACTAGAGAGTCTAAAGTCTGAAGAACTATAATAATTTCCTACAATGTTTCACCGGACTATTCTGAAGAGAGAGAGAGAGAGAGAGAGAGAGAGAGAGAGAGAGAGAGAGAGAGAGAGAGTGTGTGTGTGTGTGTGTGTGTGTGTGTGTGTGTGTGTGTTTCTGGGAAAAACCCAGGGTCTCACCGACCCAGACAAGCGCTCTACCGCAAAGCTACATCCCAAGCCCTGTATCCACATGTATTTGGTAATAATTTACTCAGTGAGTTTATTTCTTGAGCTTCAGAAATCACAGGCCCAAGATCCAGAGCTAAAAGGTGCCAATAGGATAAGCTGGCCACAAAAACGACTGGCAAACTTAGGTTTCACCCCCGAGACCTGAGGCTGCCTGTCCCCAGCAGAGCCCATCTCCTGCTGCTGACGCCTTTGTAGATGCCTCCAATGTGGATCTAGGTCCAGCCTCAGCTTCCATCTTGTATTTTATAGCAGTCTGTCTGTCTGCTTGAATACGTACGGCTGCAGAGAATCCCAGTCCGATGGGGAGTACACACGTTGGCCTGAACACCCCCCGCCCCCGTACGTCGTACGGCTCAGCAAGAATCCTCTGCGCTGTGCTTGCCCCACACTTCCATCCAGTTTCACTTACAACAGACTAGTTGGCGGCAGAGCGTCAAGCCTAACACAGGAGTCCCCCTAAGCACCATGAGGACCACAGCCGTGAAGCCTGCCAGTGTCCTGTGAGTTGCTGTTTGCTCATGCCCTAAGTCATCCACGATTCCTAAGACATGTTCTACAAAACAGGCCCTTTATAAAAAAGGAAACAGGAGAAGCTGCATTCATTGTCTCTCTTGGGATTCACAATGCCCTCTAACAGATCAGGGGCTCTTGAAATCCAATATTTCATTTGTTCTCTCCTTTTGAGGCTTGCCCTGGCAATAGAATTTCATTTACATAGAACACTGTTCAATGTCTTTAGAAACATTAGTGGTACATAGAATACAATTAGAAATGTTATGCCAAGCTTTGACTCAGCTCATTTTTTTAAACTCCAGTTGCCTTTAATCCTCTATGCTATAACAGACACTCTATTTGAATCCCAATCTTTATAGGAACAGAAATAAACTAAGCGTTTAAAGGCTTAATATATAAAAGCATAAAAAAGTATATATGGGGGCTGGAGAGATGGCTCAGTGGTTAAGAGCACCCGACTACTCTTCCAGAGGTCCTGAGTTCAATTCCCAGCAACCACATGGTGGCTCACAACCATCTGTAAAGAGATCCGATGCCCTCTTCTGCTGTATCTGAAGACAGCTACAGTGTACTTATATATAATAAATGAATAAATCTTTTTTTAAAAAAAGTATATATGTTGGCAGCGATAGAAATTAAACTGTTTGAAAATAATATTTTATCCTAAAAAGTCAGGTACCATTTATCTTTTCCATAAATTAAAAATTATACAGTATCTGGTTCAAAAGGAAGAATCATTCTTAATTTCGCAAGTGAAATTTTAAGTAGTTACCCAAACAGTTAAACTCCATCACCAGAAAGCCCAGTAGACTTAACTTTCTGAGGTCAAGAAAACATTCTACCTCACATTTTATCGGAAAATCTGGAAAAAGAAACCAAATTTATTTCGGCTCCCTCTTAATGCCATCCAAATTCTTCTCAAGTCTTCTAGGGAGGAACCATTTGAGTCAGCCTTCTGTTCCTGTAATAAAATGCCAGAAACAATTCACTTAGAAGCAGTAAGGTTTGTTTTGACAGCTTTGGCACTGCATTTTCAGTCCAAGGTTTGGTAGCCTGGCACTGTGGGATCTGAGTAAGCATATCCCAGCAGGAATTCAAGAAGCTGCTTGCTTACTTCCTGACAGCTGGGATAGAAGAAAGGAAGTGTCTGGGGCATCAGTCCAGGTCCCTTCAAGAGCCTGCCCCTTGACCTAACTTCCTCACGTTAGACCCCACTGTGTAAGGATGCCTCAACCTCCCAACCGTGGCAAACTCGTGACAAACTTTTAACACAGGAGCGTTGGGGGAATCTAACTATAGGACACAGCCACATCCAAACTCCTTCAGATGGACTACAAAACCCCACACATTTTTAAAGCTAATCCCCAGCCTTATGTCTCTCCTCCTTTACTTCGTGATGACTTTACTCGTTCCGCTGATTTTTATTGAATATCTGCAATGGTTCATAAACTTTCTAGATATTACGCAAATGTGCAAAAGGACATGAGGCACATTCTCAATATGACAAATGAACACGGATTATATAATACAATATCAGGAAGATGCACGGAAGGAAAAGAAAAGAGATGCGAGAGAGAAGGAGAGAGAGAAGGAGAGAGAGAGAGAGAGAGAGAGAGAGAGAGAGAGAGAGAGAGAGAGAGAGAGAGCGCAGTGGCGGGGGTGCTGCATTGGTTGCTTCCCCATCGCCGTGATGAAATGCCACTACCACAGATAACTTGCAGCAGGCAGAGCTGCTGGCCATACAGGCCAGAGGGTCCTTTACTGCAGTGGAGACTGCAGCAGCAGGCCAGCACAGGAAGCTGAAAGATCACAACCCCATCTACTTGGAGGAAGCGGAAATGAGTGAGCTGGAAGTGGTGTGGGGCTACGAATTCTCAACGCCTTCCCCGACAGTATACTTCTTCCCGTAAGGCTCCATGATAAAACTCCCACCTTGGAGCTGTAGTTTAGAGAACACTGTAACCTATCTTGTGGGTGCTGGGAAGTAGAACCCCCGGTTCTCAGCAAAAGCAGCCAACGATTTTAACAAAATGAGCCATCTCGCCAGCCCACCTCACATTTTGTTCTATTGTTTTTTAGTCTGTTAGTCTGAGTAGCTAAGTAAATGGTGGTGGTGGTGCTACTGCTGCGGCTGCTGGGGCTGCTGGGGCTGCTGGGGCTGCTGGGGCTGCTGGGGCTGCTGGGGCTGCTGGGGCTGCTGGGGCTGCTGGGGCTGCTGGGGCTGCTGGGGCTGCTGCATGGCCAGTAATGTAGAGCAAGGAACTCAGGATTTTAGGAGAAGACAAAGCTTTATTTTGTGCTTGGGGAATTAGAGCTGTCAGTGAGACATTAGAAGGAAGACATTAGATTAGCAACTAGAAGCGCAAGAGAATGGGGGCCTGGAGCTGTAAATCTCAGAGTCAGCGCCACTCTCTCTCGGGCTCTCTCTCGTTCTCCCGTGCTCCAGATTCTCCCTCTGCTCCTGTGCACATGCAGCTACTCCCTCTGTCTGAGGTTCTCCTGTGTCCATTTTGTTTCCACTAATCTTTTAGGATTTTTGTCTGAATAGGACTTTCTGATCCTCCAGACCAGACTAGGCCTGTCTGTTATGTAATCTAACACTAAATCACGTTTCAGAATACTGTGGGGTACGCTTAACAAATAACTATCTATGGGAGTAACAGTTGAATGGACAAACAAATTTAGCAGCAACCTTTATGATATCTACATGTAGCATGCGTTCAGTAAGGGTCTGTGGATTATAAATAAGGAACGGATGAACGAATTATCTCCAGATAATTACTCCTCAATTGCCCCTTGACCCTTATTTGTCAATCATAAAGACAGGAGGTATGTTCACTGCCCCCATGTTTGAAAGCTACTCTCATTCTTTTATAAAGCTCTGTGATGAAATAATTTGTTGAGAGAAAAAGAATCCAGATGTGTAAAATTATTTTTAGTCCCAGAATTACATTAGGACCTCGGTGGTTTTTTTTTTTTTAATAACTGATTAGATTGTTTTTGAGAAAACAAAAGTCTCCATCGAGGCCAAGGAATAATCAGAGTGACAAATCATGGTATGTCCTTTCACCATAAAGCACATTGTGAAATTGTACTGATAACCACACAAAAACCTATGACCAGCCGAGCGTGGATCTGTTTTCCTCTGTAAATTATATCTAGACAGTTCAAAGAACTCTCAAGTTACATGTAATTTATGGGCTTGCCTTTGTTATGTGGTAGTGAATCCGTGTTCTTTGGCGTACAACATAGTCACTTTCAAGCCAGCATGGCTTCTTAAAACTCGTTTTTTTTTTTTTTTTCCATTTGGATCAGATTAGGTATAAAATCAAACTGCAAATGATCCCCTACTGTATTCTTCTCAAATATACTTCTATTTTAATGACAAGTGTTTCAGTAAATCCTCCAGTTGTCCCAATTAACTGTCCCCCTCTTCCACCTAAACAAAACATTGATTTCCTTAAAGGTTCAAGTGAAGCTCTGAAGAAATCTAAATAATCACTTTTTATTATAATAGAAAAAAAAACACCCTTCAAAAGAGGCAAAGGGGGCGGGGAGAAGGGGGATGGGAGGGGGCTTTTGGAGGGGTAACTAGGAAGGGGAATATCATTTGAAATGTAAACAAATAAAATTATTCATAAAAAAATAAAGAAAAGAAAACTATTACAATCATTTTGCTCTTAGAGATGTTTCTGTTTACTTGTTCGTTTGTTTTTCTCCTTCATTGGAACTTAAGAAAGTTACTTCTCATCTGTTCTTCCTAGGAATGGGGCTGTTTTCCTTTCAATATTTTACCATCTGGAATTAAGCACTGTGCCCTATGGAACTAGCATATCGCAGAGTGGCACCATTACACTGTGCTGGGGCAAATGGTAGCATGACATAAACAGTATCAGTGATCTATCTCTTCTCTCCTCGCCGTCTTAAAGTGTGAAGTGTCGGCGTTAACACACTGGCGTCCAGTGTCCAGCCCCTCCTGTGGTGTTCACACATCCTTTCTCCTGGACCTTTGCAACATGAATGCGAACACAAGGACCCCTCAGTAGCCACCTCCTCGTCTTGTTATCCCCAGGGCTGTTGCCTCCATCATGAGCAACTCCAAGAATTTTCCTACTAAATGAGTTCCTCACTGTGTTAAGAACTGATAGCTATTCATCAAAGCATATTTTTTTCTTCTGTGGTATGCTAGTGGCTTAATTAAGGGCTCAGGTCTGCCGCAGTTAGGTGTACCCAAATGAGTAGGTCTTGAGTAGTATAGATGCTTGTCTCTTAATCTGCATCTTCATCTCCGAAACCCAGCATCCTCCTGGGTTTACAAACGCCCATTGGGACATTCATCCCGGCTGTTTGAGCTATCTTCAAAGCTTTGTTCCTTTTCTGTACCCAGCGTCCACACCCTCTCGTTCGTTAGAAAAATGCCTCACCCAGGCTTTCAGTCTTACGGTTTGAATATACCCAAATTTGTCTGGGCTCCAGGGAACTGGTCCTTGGCTCAAGCCTCACCAACCAGGCCACTCTAATTTGACTAGAAAAACAATTATTTCAATAATTGACCTTTTTTCCCCCCAAAATCGATCTAGCAAGAAGATGCTCCTCCCAGAGTATTGCTGGAAATGTGCTGTACCTGACTGCTACTGTTCTTCGGGTGGTGTCCTATAAACCTGCAGGGGGAGATAGTTAACTTTGCCCAAACATAGAAACACACACACACACACACACACACACACACACACACACACAGAGAGAGAGAGACAGACAGACAGACAGACAGACAGAGACAGACAGAGAGAGAGAGAGAGAGAGAGAGAGAGAGAGAGAGAGAGAGAGTTAATAGAATATTGTGGAAGAGGGGTCTAAGAGATCGTAAGAGCCACAGGTTGGGAAGGACCAGACAGAAGCATTGTCTTCTAGACATGGCCTGGCTGCTGCTCAGATAGACTCACAGCAGCTGCAGTTCTGGGGACAAGATGGAGCCTGCCAATATTCAAGCTTGGATGAGGGAATCAACCTATTTACTTCAGAGTCAATGTTTTCAGGATGCCTTTCAAAGTAAAACAAACACACCCTATGAAATGGCAGGCTGTGGGCTGTGGGCTATGGATCTGGATGTGTTGTGTACCAATGTTGAAACATTCCATCCTGCAGGATAACTCTTTAAGACTAAACAATTCAAATAGCTTCAGGAAGTCCCTGAAAGTGATCAGGTTCACCAGTGCCCTCCCTCACACGAGATTATATGAGCAGTAAAGACCACCTAGAGTCAGTTTCAGAGTTTAGCTGCCCAAAAGAAGTGGAGACCTACAAATTGCCGCCAGCCCATTGAGCTCCCTGCAGGTGTGCAGTGTGTTCAAGGTTCCCAGCTTTTGTGAGCTGTCACTCATGTAGGACGGGGCTTTGATGACGCAGCTGTCTTTGAATCATTTCTGCTTCCTTACCCATACTCCTGTAAGGAAACCCAATAAAACTCATTGGTTGGACTTTGGTAGAATACTTTGGTCTGTCACCAGTTCCCTGTCTGAGGTGTTACATGTTTGCACATGTCTACCCAGGAACAGTGTCTCATCATAAGGCTGTTCTGTGTTCCCATTAATCTCATAAAGAGAGGGAAACTAAAACAGAACCTAAGTACAGTTGATTTCACCCACCTCACACTCGGTGAGTGTCTGTACCTAAAATGCAGGCAAGGTCAGCTGCCTCTCACCTGGCCACTTTATCTGCATTTTGCCCAAGTTTCCCTGAAGTTTCTTACCTGCTGTGGATGACTAGAGGATTTAAGAGTACATGGTTTTTATAAGCACAGAGTCTAAAGCTAAGCCATTTCTTTCATCTGAGGCTCATCCTATGAAACAATGACCTAACCTTAACCCATGTAAAACAAAGAACCCATGATTGGTGATTAGCGAGGAATGTTATCAGTGATATCACTCCTTCCTAGGGCTCTGGGAGGAACTTCATCTGAACAATGGTCACATTAATCACTGATGCTAGATTATGGTGAGGAGATCATGAGCCTCCACTTCTGACTGAGGAACTGTGGACAGTGGATGGCTTCTGGTGGGAAAAGCAAGTCAATTTTCTTTAAGGGTGTGGCTCCTGGCGGGTTGATGAGCTCCCATGCAGGAATATATATGAGTATCATACATTGGGCTTGATGAATTATTAAGCAAACATACAAACAAATAAATAAATAGGATACAAGGTGAGATTGGAGGTAGATAGGCAGGAGTAGACCTTAGAGGATGGGTATATATGATCAAAATCCATTGTATGAACTATGCAAAGGATTAATAAAAGTATATTTAAAAAAAAAGAATAGTTCAAAGCAGAGGAAAATAGAAGAATGGCCCAAAATAATAGAAAGAGATTCCTAGTAGACTATTTAATCTGCGTTTATCTAGTAAGACCTTTCCCTTTGCAGTCAAGGGAGCTAAGAAACTCCCACTTGTACGTAGTTCAGTTTAAACCAAATCCTTTGAGTGCTGGATGGCACATGTCTTCCACCAGTCTATCCTTGTCTCCCTGAGTTTAATTTACTTGGAACAGATACCGTGTTTACCTTGCTTTACCCTTTCCCCCAAAAGTTCAAGTTCCATGAAGAGAAACGTGTGTGTGTGTGTGTGTGTGTGTGTGTGTGTGTGTGTGTGTGTGTTGGTGCCTTAGCCCTAGTGCCTAGTACTTAATAAATACTGAAAGACTCAAGGGCGAAGCATCCTCTGTAGTACCCAGGGGACTGGCTAAGAAAGGTGAAGACATCCTTCTTTTCTATGAGGAGTTTATAAATTACTGCTAATTATTCCCAGATGGGGGTGTATTCGTCCCCATTCATCAGATCCAGCTGTGAATTTGAAGACTCATTAATTATGCCTCTATTAGACGGTTCTGCAGTTCCGTCCATTCACCTTTAGATCCCAGCTCTGCCACTTTATCTCTGGACGCTGGCTTGCCCCTTGGCTGAATCGTCTTCAAATAGCCTTCCTTCACATGCGATTAATCCGGCTGCATGAGAGCAGTGCTACAGGGGGAAGGAGTGAAAGGGGCAGGAGGAAAGAAAATGGGGGAAAGTGAAACCGCACGAAATGGGCGCGAGCCCAAAGACATTTTTGAAGTCTCTGGTGAAATTCTCTTCTGGCATCTCTACATAACAATAGCACATCATTTTCATTAACTTGAACAAACAAAACCAAACAGAGATTTAAAAAACCAGTACAGATGTGATATAACTTTCCATTCCTAGGATAGACTCAGCAGCCGTGTGGAACCACTTCCCTTAACAAGGCAGGCTATGTTCTCTCAGCCTGTCCCGGGACAAATAGCACATGGCACTGGGATGCAGCCACCAGTTCTCAGCTCTGGACAGCATCACTTGCTCTCCCCACAATCCTCTCTCCTGAAGACTGATGGGACCCTGACATTCTCCCCTCCACCTTTCACCTCCCCGTTCTTTATCTTACTGCCCTTAATGATGCACCTCATACCTAGAAGCATTGTTGGTCCTTTGGTGTCAGACACCATAATCCCCTTCCTCTCATATGGAAGCTTCTTCGCACTGAGACATCCAAGGCTGATGTCATCTCGGAGCTCCCTTGCACAACCTGAGGGACTTTATCATTATCTCATGAATCACAACCATCTGAGTTCCATTTCCTTGGATGGAGGCCCTGTCTGGTGTGTGCTCTGCACGGTTCCACCCAAAGGAATGGCACTCAATAAATAACAAGCCGTGATGATAACAATACTGTGAATGTATGCTCCAGAAATGTTTCACAAAGAATGAATGGCTGTTAGCTGTCTGGCCTCCACGGGCTTTCTTCTGGGGGTGTCTCACACGCTGTACATCGGTGCTTTCCCAGGTGTGAGAAGTAGCATAAAGTCCTCATGGTATTTGGGACCAAAGGGGGGACAGAACAACCACCACCACCACCACAACAACAACAACAATAACAACAAGAAAATGCTGCAAAGAACCTTAGGAATCCCTCTAGTGAGGAATATGAGATCCAGTAAGGCTTGCTGTCCCACACTGAAATGCCAAAAGCTCTTAAGAATAATCTTCCAGAAGATACGGGCTCTGACACTGAGCAGGCAGGGCCTGTGAATTTGGAGAGTGATCTTGAATTTTTAATATCTGTTCCTTTAATACAGAATGAGAATAGCATGTTCTCCCTCATTTATAGGATTGGATGAGAATCAAATAATAGAAAAGCCGTGGCTGCAAGCAGCTCGTACAAGATTGCGTAACCACCTGCCAGGCGCTGTTGGTGAAACATATGTGAACTAAGTTAACCAGCAAGCAGCCCTAGAAGTTGGCATGTGTGTGTGTGTGTGTGTGTGTGTGTGTGTGTGTGTGTGTGTGTGTGTTGGGAAGATACATGTGATGCTGTGTATGCATGTAGGTGCATGTGTGTGCATGTGCATGCAAAGGTGAGAAGTTAACTTCAGATGTTCAGATGTAGTCACCTGCCTTAGATTTGGTGGTGCTGGTGCTGGTGCTGGTGGTGGTGGTGGTGGTGATGGTTCTGGTGGTGGTTTGTGCTTTTCTGTCCCTTTTTAAAAGGCAGGAACAATGTCTCTCACAGGGAACAGGAGCCTACCAACTGGAATAGGCTAACTAGCTCGCAAGCCACAGGGGTCCTTCTGTCCCAGCATCCTCAGAGATGGGGATGAAGCACAGGTCCTCAGGCCTATACAGCAAGCACTCTGTCCCCTGAGCCATCTGCGTAGTACCTGGCAATTGTTTTAGACTCACACGTGTGGGCAGCTAGGGTTAGGGGGCTCAGAGAAGTGTACTGATTTCTCCAGTTTTCCAAAGACTAATGTTAAGTCAATGCAATGGTAGGTCAGTGAAGAAAGAACATTCTAACTCAGAGGCCACTCACGATCTGTTACCCAGTCTAGGAGCAGAGTAGAAGCAAGCAATATAAATCTAGAAGTGTGTGATGTCCCATTATATACTATGGATATCTGAAGGGGCAGGAGAAATAGCCAACAGTAATATAAATAATAACTTATGTAGCATAAAAGTAAACTAATGTTTTTTACCACCCTGTAAAATACTGTTCATATGTGGCTATCTCAGGAGACAGAAGATGTGGCAAATATGGGCTCTTCAAGAGATTAAATCTCACTGATCTGCTTTAGGACTGAAAGAAACTTCTGTATGGCAGAGCGTTTTCCAAAACTTGTCCTATAAATATTAGCTGATATTTGATATTTCCACAAAGGCAGAGGGATTCTGTTGATGACACTAACTCAGGATTCCTGACTATGGACACCAGAGTTCCTTGAGATGTCTTCTCTTTAATTAATCCAGTTCAAAATGGAGGAATCAACATACTTATATCAGAGTCAATTTTTTTTTCAGGATGCCCTCAAAGTAAGACAGACGTGCCCTATGAAATGGCATCCTGCGGACCCAGATCTGCTGTGTAGCAATGTTGAAACATTCCATCCTGCAGGATAACTCTTTAAGACCAGAAACTAAACAACTCAAATAGTGTCAGGAAGTCCCTGAAACTGACTAGGTTCATTAGTAATGGAGGGTCCCTAAGATTTCATAAGCAGTAAAGACCCTTGAGAGTCAGTTTCAGAGACGTTTGGTTGCCCAAAAGAAAGAGACCAGCAAACTGCCTCCAGCCTATTGGGCTGCCATCGGGGATGCAGTGTGTTCTGGGTTCCCAGCTTTTGTGAGCTGTCACCCAAGTAGGGGTTGGCTTTTGTGATGCAGCTGCCTTTGAGTCGTTTTTGCTTCTGTAAGTAACCCCTCACCAATACTCCTGTAAAGAAATCCAATAAAACTCATTGGTTCTCCAAGTTGGACTTTGGTAGTATCCATACTTAGGTCTGTCACCAGTTCCCTGTCTGAGGTGTTAGATATTTGCACATGTCTACCCAGGAACAGTGTTTCATCATAAGGCTGTTCTGTATTCCCATTAATCTCATAAAGAGAGGAAAACTAAAACAGAACCTAAGTACAGTTGATTTCACCCACCTCACACTCGGTGAGTGTCTGTACCTAAAATGCAGGCAAGGTCAGCTGCCTCTCACCTGGCCACTTTATCTGCATTTTGCCCAAGTTTCCCTGAAGTTTCTTACCTGCTGTGGATGACTAGAGGATTTAAGAGTACATGGTTTTTATAAGCACAGAGTCTAAAGCTAAGCCATTTCTTTCATCTGAGGCTCATCCTATGAAACAATGACCTAACCTTAACCCATGTAAAACAAAGAACCCATGATTGGTGATTAGCGAGGAATGTTATCAATGATGTCACTCCTTCCCAGGGCTCTGGGAAGAACAATGGTCACATTAATCACTGAGCTAGATCATAGCTGCCAATGACATGCCCATTTCGAGTAGGTGACATCGGATGAATTTAAGGTCTTTCTCAGGCCTTCTTTCTTCATTTCCAATACAACACAGTCTGCCATCCATAGCAACCCATTATAATCATATTGTATTTTAGATACATAATGAGAAGAAGACTCATTTATTTCAATAAATTTAGGTCCTAAAAGGAACAAATAGAAAAATATGCAAAGACAAATCTCATTGTTTCAATTTCTGATAAATGCTGCTTGGAAATTAAATGTCATATTTCATTAATTACAAAGTGTGTTTTTTCTCAAATTTCAATGTTTATGAGACCAGAAGCATCCTTCAGTCTGAGGACAAGTTTTACCTGATTCCAATTTTCACAGCATCCTCTCCTTTCCTCCTGGCATGTAAAGTAAGGAAGGATGCTTTTAAAACTTGATGGTAGCCTCAAGCTGCAGAATGTGAACGACACTGGCTACTGTCTCTACAGGTTCCATTTCTGGCATCCATTATCAAAGGTAAATTAATAATGACTAGTTCCAGAGCCAACACCTAAGCTGTTTCCCATAACACTGAAGAAATATGTCATTTATGAGATGAGAGGGGAATTCACCTCAGTTTTTCCTTTACTTCTTAAGGCTCTTCTTTCCAAATTGTGATTCATTTCCAGTCATTGTATTTCTTCTCAAAAAACTGAACACTGTCTCTCCTCCCCACATACACATACACATACACCATATTAGTTACAAGACTATTTTTCCTTATTTTTTAGTTTCTCTTGCCAGTTTCCTCTTTCAAATATTACTACCTTATTCCATGCATTTCTTTCTTGCATTGACTGTTCTCCTCCTCACAAATCTGCACACACATCTTAGTTGTCTATCATGTGGGTGGGCTTTAGATGCACCCTGCTCTGTGATTTGCTCCCTGCTGCCTGTCCTCTCTGAAGTCTCTGTCTCACTAGCCTCCTGTCGTAGAGCTCTGTAGTGCCTTCCGTCCACAGCCCCAGGCTTCCCCTACGGCTCCGTTCAGATAAATCAGCGCATGCCCTTCTTCCCATTCAAGTTAGGTTTTGCTTTTGACAGCTGAAGCCCCTGTGCCTTTCCTGGTCTTCCCTGTATGATTGCTGGGAGTAGCACTGAAGTAGGTACAGAGATTCCTCTCCCTTACCCCTCCTCATGGTGAGGGGTTATTTTCTGTCAGGTAAATCTGGGAGATAACTCAGCTCTGCCCTTTTGTCTCGCTACCTCTGAGGAGGGGGATTCCTGGGACATATTCTAGTTAGCTTCTGCCCCTGAGGGAGAAATGGATTTTCATTGCGCATGCAACCCATAATTTAGGATGCCCGATTGGGTCCTGGGAGCCCATGCAGGGGCTATCTTCACTAGGACAGACACCTGAGACTTATTTCTCAAGTGGTTCAGAAAGAAGACAGTCGAGTCTAAGATTGCTTCTGGCTTTTGTTTGGTTTGTTTGGGTGTTTGATTTGGGTCTACAAGCATCCCTTTCATATTGCCAAGTGATATGAGAAAGAAACAACATAATCAGAAGGGAAGTGACTTGAAGGGAAAGTATCTGAGAATGAAACAAGCTGATTGCCCAGAGGTACCACATTCTTAGAGATGAACAGTGGAAGGAGTGTAAAGAAATCTACTCCATCTTTTATTTTATATACCATTAACGTCTTTCGGACGTTTTCCTATTTAAACTTTCCAACTGTATTTAGAGAAGATGACATCATATTCGTCATAGTTGATCAAACTTGGGCTTACAAACCTTTTTGATATCCAAGATTATAAAAGAAATAAGATTATACTAGTTTGTTTGCACCACAATAACAAACCATCATGGATAGGACTGCTTAAATAACTGAAATTTGTTTTTTGTGGTTTGGAGGTTACATGTGAAGGCTTCAGGCAGTTGGGTTTCTGGTGAGTACTCTTCTGTTTATAGATGGCCAGCTGCTTGCTGTGTCCCCACATGCCCTTTCCCTCGTGAGTGCCCTGGGCAACATCAGGAAATGAGGAAAACAGACTCTGTAAGCTCCTCTAGTTGGGACATCAATCCTATTGAAGCAGGCCCAATGTTAGAATCCCGTTTAAACCTAATCACTTCCTTGTAGTTCCTGTCTCCAAACTGTCAGCATTGTTAGAATTTCAACATACACATGTGTGGGAGAAGACACAAATGTTCAGCCCATGGCAGATATAAAACACAGACCTGTCAGACTCCATAATCCCATGTGCCTTCTTTATAACAGTCTCTAACTTCCGAGGATGATAACATCCATAGGGCTTCAGACAAGGTACCTCACTGAGAGTCAGGATTGGAACAAACGAACAGCAACGATGACAAAATATTACAGTACTACAGCCTTGTACCTTACAAGGATGTAGAATCAAATATTTACTACCCAGAGAGTGTTAGAAATAGCCAATGGCTGGAGAGAAGGATCAGTCAGTGACGTGCTTGCTGGGAGGACCTGAGTTTGGATCCCTCAGCACTTACACAAAAAACTGTGTATAGAAGCAGGAACCTGTAATCCCAGCACTAGAGAGGCAGACGGAGATGATTCCTTAGGAGCAAGGGGACCAGCCAGCCTTGCCAAGTGATAAACTCACAATTTAACTCAAGATTTTGTCTCACAAAAGTAAAGTGGAAAGTGATTGAGGAATAGAACCAAAATTCTGGCTTCCACATGCATACACATGTATGTATACATGCATGCACACATAGACACACACACACACACACACACACACACACACACAGTCAAAGTATCAGCTTGCAAAGGTGAAAACATGGAGAACATTTTAGCACTTTCAGGAACATAAAAACGTTCCATAGTCACTGTCACAGGCAACAACTACCCTGATACAAAAGGACAAATGGAATTCCACGACACACGGGTATTGAAAAAAGTGAAGGAATTTATTTCCAAGGACCTAGATGTTATTATAGAATAATATGAAAGACACTTAAAGACTTTTCCCAAAACTAGTATCCATAAAATCATGAAGATGCCAGAAGAATGAGGGGTGGGGAGAGAAAGGGAAGAAAGGAGACTGGAGGTGATAGTGCATTCATAAAAGTAAAGTACAAGTTACAGAAACTTTGAAAACTATAATATACAGGACTAGAGATTTCAAAATGGAAATCATGAAATGGAAGTGGGGAGAGGCTCATCTTGATTCCCAACTTCATTGGATCTGCAACCAACCAAGAGACTTACCTCAGGGTGGATCTGTGAGAACATTTCCAGAAGGAATCGATCCGTGGTGAAGATGTTCCCCTAGGGTGGGCCATATCTTCCAGCATCTACCCAGACGTAGAGCAGTCTAAGGAAAACAACATGGTGCTCCTTGCTGGTTAGTGTATCTGTCAGCTGCTGTGTCTGCTTCTGCTTCTCCTTCTGCTTCTGCCATCTTTGCTCGCATCAAAAGCCAGCTTCTGTGGCCTTCTGAGGTGGCCTGAAGACCAGTGGCTCTTGAAAAATCCTCCTGGCCTCCAGTACTAGGAACTACTGAAGCACCCAGCCTTGTGTACTGGGCAGACACTATGTTCTTAGCCTCCCCAGGATGTAGATGCCCATTGTTGGCCTACTCAAGACCTACTGTATAAGCCCATCTAATAAGTCCTCATTTATATGTATTTATTCCGGGAGTTATGTTCCTGATGAGAACCTTGACTAATACGAATGTTCCAGATATGTTCAAAAGTCATTCCAACATCAGTAATGTTTCTCTCTACTTCATAATAGGAAACCTGTGTTAACCTAGTTAACCCTCAGTCCCTTTCAGTGAGCCCATGTGTTCTGATTACCCAAGTCCTAGAAGATGGTTATTCTGAAGGCATGACTATGGACAACACATTCATCCATTGACATGGTTGGCAGGACCCATTACCCACATTGGCTCACTTTCTCATTTCTTCATCATACTACTTCCTTTCAAAACTGGCAATGCCTGTGTACAAGCACTCGCCTGGGCGTCCTTTGCACAGTTTGTTAGCTGCCTCATGTTGGGTGATTATAAAGTTAGTCCTGGAAGTGACATTTTCAACAAAGTTTTAGCTGCTTCATGAAGGGTGACTATAAAATTACCTCTAGAAGGAATATTTTTAACATTTAGTGACTGTGTAGATCATCTGTTCTCAGTGTGAAGATCGTGACCCCTTTGGGCATCAAATGACGCTTTCATAAGATCACCTAAGGCCAAGAGAAAACACAGATATTATTCAAATTATGATTCTTAACAGTAGCAAAATTACAGTTGTGAAGTAGCAATGAAATAATTTTATGGTTGGGGGTCACTAAAACATGAGGAACTATATTAAGGGGTCACAGCATTAGGAAGGTTGAGAACCGCTGCTCTGGATGATTTTCAGAACACAGAGCCTAAACCCAGGTGCTTTGTGCACTCGACTATTCAAACCACATTTTCAAATTTTCAAACTGAATGTGTTAAAAAGTGAACACTTTGTTCCTCTCTTCTCTAACCTCTTTAAATTTTTACTCCAAGGAATTTATCTTCCACCCAATATGTACTTATTCCACATTTCCAGTTTTAAAATTAAGTCAAAAAAAAAAAAAAGGAAAGACCATAGAGGAAAGACATTTGAAAACACTTTAAAAATGACTTTTTATTTTTCTGAGAAGAAAGTGAGCCAAGAATTGATGCAGAGATAACAGTGCAGACCAAACACTCATTAGCAAAACCTGCCATTGTGGGAATAAATAAATTTTTTTCAGAAACTTGGGGCAGCAACATTTCCAAGAGCTATTACAAGCCCATTGCCAACATGGTTCAGTTGCTCTCAGCATTCCTGAGGTGAGGTGTTCATGTGCTTGTTAACTACTGCTAGCTCTAGTCAGGTTCACCCCCCGATTATTGCCTCCCCACATCCCTTTAGAGCAGGTTTTATTTAGACCTTTTCCTCTTCCTTCCTTCTGATTTAGATGTCCACACAGATTCAAAACATCTAAGTAGAGTGTGAAAACACTCCATCACTTTCTCTACTGGACCAGTTCCATGTAAAGCCACTATCCATAGAAAAATGAAAGAAAAATGAAAGATGTCATTGTCAAGAAATTCAAGTGCCTGGTTCCTCTGCCTACAGCAAAGGTTCTCAAGCTTCTTAATGCTGTGACACTTTAATACAGTTCCTCATGTCATAGTGACCCCCCCAACCAGAAAATTATTTTCATTGCTGTTTATTAACTGTACTTTGGTTCTGTTGTGAATCATAATGCAAATATCAGATATTCAGGATATCTAATCTGTGACCCCTGTGAAAGGGTCTTCAACCACCAGAGAGGTTGTGACCCACAGGTTGAGAACTCCTGGCCTAGAGTACACTGGCTGGAAAAAGTATCATTTACCAAACCATATTTTCCACATACGTGTTAAAAGGAGCCAGAGGAAACCATATGGACTTGTCTGAAATTACACAGGTGTAGAAAGCAATCTCCCACTGGATTTATAACTGCCATTGCTGAGCTTTGGGACTCGGGTTTTTGGTGGATAATGAAAACATTATTTTCAGTACTGTTTTTTGTTTGCTTGCTTTTATTTAAATTCAGTAGTATCCCCCTTTACAGATGGGGCAGAGCAAGGCTCAAAAAAAAAAGAAAACCCCAAAAACAAAAACAAAAACAAAAACCTATTCAACTACTCTGAGATGTTTCAAAGGACAGGATAGGGTTGAGTTGAGTCTTGGCCAATGAATAGGAGAGAAACTAGATATCATGTTGCTACAGGATACTTTATCTCACTGTAAATTCTGAGATTGCGTTGTTTACTAGAAGAATCTATTTCTAGTTGTGGTGAGGATCAACATTAGCACACACCTTTAGTCCCCTCTGGCTGGACTACAGACAAGCCCTTAGTACACTCCTCTAGTTCCAAACAATGAAGGTAAAGTTAGTTTGTAGAAGGAAGCACCCATGCTTGGAAGTGATGTCTCGTTGAGTGGAAGACAAAGTGAATAATCAGAGAAATATCTGACAGAATGGGATACACACAACTCTCATGAGAACAAAGAGGAAAGAGGGATGACTTAAGGGAACTCCGAGGCAGAAACGGAGAAAGGCAGTTTTCCTGGGACAGTTGTACAGAGATAGGTTGTAGGGAAAGAATGAGATAGACACAGATGAAGATAGAATAAGCCAGAGAATGAGGAGGACCCCGAAGATTAGACCAGATTGTCAGTGTTAGTTTGAAGCCAAACAGAACAATTCAGTGAGAAGCTGACAGAAGCCAGATTGACTCAGTCAGCTTAAAGAAGAGTTTGAACTAGAACAGCTGAGTTGACCAGCTAGCCAGAGAGCAGGAAGAACTAGGAGGGGGAATCTATTTAGCGGTAAATCTCAGAAGCTGAAAGCTTCCTAGGCCTAGATCAGACTGTGTGGACGTTACATGCTTCCAGGATTGGTCCTAGGTAATTAAACACACACGGCAAGCTTCTGAGATGACAATCACTTCAGACAAATAAAGGATAATTTTATATCATGTGAAGACTATTCCTTATGGTCCATAATCCAAATATTAAAGCACATGAAATAAAAAGTGTATGATAGATTAGACAACACATCCTGGCTCAGAAAGTTAACCCTTCAGAGAAAATCTGTCTATATTTGGAGATCTGAGTTTCATTGTTGATAGAGTATCCAGGTTCGGTCAGGCACATGTGATTTAAGGGACTGACTACAAGAAGAGTAATTAATAAATAAAAAGAAACTAGAATGGAAATGTAGATGGTAGGAGGCTCTTGAATGTCAGACTAAGGAGTGCTGAGCTGATCTCAAATGTGAAGTGAAATCTGCTAAAACTGATAAATAGTGTTGAGTACATACGGACAAGAGACAGGTATTTGATTTAAACATAGGCTCTGTGATTGTACTTCTATGCTTCAAGAGACAATGTCATCTAAATATCTGCTAAAACCTTTGTCTTAGTCAGGGTTTCTATTCCTGCACAAAAAATCATAACCAAGAAGCAAGTTGGGGGGGAAAGGGTTTATTCAGCTTACACGTCCACATTGCTGTTCATCACCAAAGGAAGTCAGGACAGGAACTCAGGCAGGTCAGGAACCAGGAGCTGATGCAGAGGCCATGGAGGGATGTTACTTACTGGCTTGCTTCCCTTGGCTTGCTCAGCTTGCTCTCTTATGAAACCCAAGACCACCAGCCCAGGGATGGCTCCACCCACCATGGTGGGCCCTCCCCCTTGATCACTAATTGAGAAAATGCCTTACAGCTGGGTCTCATGGAGGCATTTCCTCAACTGAAGTTACTTTCTCTGTGATAACTCCAGCTTGTGTCAAGTTGACACACAGAACCAGTCAGTAAAACCTTCTAGTCACAAAGAAAAGATCTGAAGCTAACATTTTCTCAGTATGATCAAACATCCATAGCTTCAATTGTAAGAAACTTTAAAGTCTTGTCTATGCAATGCCCCAAAACCTGATTTTAAATTGACCAAACTGTGAAGACTTCAGACAGGAGAAGTGATTCCAAAGATAAATCTTAGGTAAGCTCTTCCCTCATAATTTTGCATGAATTATATCAAGTTTTATTCTGTGTGAAGAGAGAGGTCTTTATTAATTGTGTGTCTTAGGGTCTGACTTGTTGATATGGGAGTGAGCAGTATAATGCTTTGGAGAATTACCCTACAGAAATTTGAAATTTTCTATCAGGAGAAAATTTTGTTTTTGAGCATCTAAAGAAAAAAAAACAACAACATCTAATTCTTCATTTCTCCTTTATTAGTGTAACCTAATAGTGATCGGGTTTTGGATCTGACAGATGAGCCTAAACTGCCTAACAGTTGATTCGTTTGCATCTCCTTTAACCTTTTTACCCCAAGTTACGTCACATGGCACACCTATGCAGCCCTTCTTTGAACAATGCTTTTGTTCGTGTGGACCTTGCTTTTCATTTCTTGATTTATTTTCTTTTTCTAATAAGTCCCAGATCAATGATGGTGGGTCATGGGCCTTGATCTTAAATTGATGATCATCAAAGGTCAAAAGTCCACAAAAGAAAGAAACGCCGTGTTTGCCGATGAAGTCACACGATTTGATGAAATCCATAAAGAGCAGCTGTTCTGATCGAGTCAACCAAATATCCTTCCAAGTGACCCCTGCCCCTGCCCCCAACATTACCTCCTGACATTGATGGTGGCTCAAGTCTTGTGCTTTAATATACGTTTATAACATTTCTTACAAAAGCTAAGGTCTTTGAAAACCAAGATAAGTAAGGTATTGATTGTGTGGGAAGTTTTCTGAATGTTTTGTAAGGAAATTTTTGACTGGGAAGGAAACTTTTTTTTCCCCTTAATTGCTTGTTTTTGTTTCCTCTTATTTGCTTTTTATTATCAAGTTAAAATATCTTTCTCCTTTGTGGATGTCCCACAAACCAGTAAAAATTGCTTTGTTATGCAAGAAGAAAAGACGGAGAGTAAAGCCAGATACACCAAAGGAGCGGGAGCTTAAAGTGCTCTTGTCTCCCAAAGAAGACTCTTAAAGGCTTGGAAGGCAACATGGATGGAGACGTCCTCGGTGTATGACATGTCCCTTTGACACGGAGATACTGACAGACCCTTCAGCTGAGCTTTACTCAGTCCCCAACTGATGGAAACTCTGTAGTTTATAAAAATACCTGGCAAGAATGCCAGCTGGACTGTTGCGAGCTTGTCCCCTTGAGCCACTTGTACCTGTAAGCAAACTCCAGAAAAGAAAATTAAAAAACAAAAAAAAAAGAAAAAAATAAGTATTATGACTTTTAAGCCCACCTAATTTTAGAATACAAAGTTTGTCAACACGGGGTACTTTTAAGAAATGGACCATGTGACTTTTTTTGTCTCATTATTTCCCTAAAAACGATTTAAACTAACGTCCAATACACAATCATCTCTGTACTACAGCTGCTCTGTCTTAAAATTAGAGACTCTTTGGGGGAAACGTACCAAGGAAATATGTTTAAAGGAAAAGTGCTGATTTGTAATGACAAAAAAATAATAATAATTTCAACTCATGAATACCTCAACCTGTAAATGCTTTCCTCGTTAACTGTCTCAGAAATATTATTGATATTTTTGGTTTACTGACACCCCGTGCACTGAAGAGGCATTTTGCACTTGATGTAAATCGTTCCTTAATTCAAAGCCTCCAGGCAGGATAGAAGGAGACCAACACAGCTGCCGCATAGACCTCCAAACGTCATTGCTATTTAAATGCAGGTATAATTTTGAACCTTAGAGAACATTTGAAAAAATATTTTTCTCCAATTCTTTCGGAAATTTTGAAATAGTTTTATTTTTCCAGACTGCTAGACTGTAGAAATCATACAGTTTCATTTTTCTGTAATATGTCTGGACATTTTATCCTTTGTTGTTTGTTTTGCATACAATAAAACACAGAAATGTTGTAGGGAGCATTTTAAAATTCTATATCTGAATAAAAATATCCTCTAATACTTACAGTATTACTTCAATTTTCTTCATAAAAAGTAAATTCCAGGGATTTTTCTCTTCCACCTGGTGTTTCCCAGATCCAGTCTTTGTGCATGCCCAGGGTTCTGAAGACCAGCTTTCCCCAAAAATCAGTAGAGAAGCGATAGATGCCACATCAGAGAAAACTGCAACAGGCTGGAGCGGACACTCTCTGAAGAAGAGGCAAACCACAGACATTCAAATGTTACTGCACATGTTAGAAAAGATGAGGTGCCGGAGTACAGTTACCTCTGTGGCTAAAGTGGGAACACCATCACTGCAGGTACTCTGAGAGGACAGGAGTTCCACATTGAGGACATGCAGGACATATTAATGTCACCTTAGAATGAAGTCTGGCGGTTCTTTGAAAGCAAGCTACCATGTGCATTGTTTGTAACCTAACAACTACTTCTCTAGACATATGCCTAACAAAAATGCCACCGCGTTTACCAAGGATGGGTAGTAGGACACTTGTAAAAGCACTAATTATAACAAGCAAAGCCTAAAGACTATTCCAACACTTTTCCATAATAAACTACACAGGCTATGCCTTAATCCTCTACTGGATTCAATCTGCAATGGAATAGACAGTTTCAACTGCATGCCATGAAATTATGGACCTCGCAAGAAACACTATTCAATTCCATTTGTACTAATGTACAGAATTTGGCAAGAAAGCTCTAGTGTGCAAGAAGTCAGTACTGTGATTACATGGGGGGAGTCGTGCTAATAGGGAGCCCAGGGTTCTAGCAATGTGCTGTTTCTTACTCTAGTGTTCTGTTCACTACCCATACTCCTATAGCCTACACGGTTCTCGTAGGTTACACGCCAATACCAACATTGTGAGTCCTCACAAGACCTTTCCAAGTCTTGTACAGGGGTTTACAACAAAATTCAAATATACACCTAGGCAGGTGTATATCAAGACATTAATTTTTAAAAGAAAAACAAAGTCAGTAAGGACTCAAAGTTATAATATATTCAAATAAGACATGACATTTAGCTATTTTAAAATATTTTGAATAGGTATTTATTCCATGTTATGCACATCTATTTTTAGATATTAATAAATGAGAAGAATATATTTGATGTGTCTCAGTTGTGAATGTCAGGCTACTATCTTGCCTATCTTAGGACTTCTCCCATTTTTATTCTGTGTAAAACACAAAACCTGTGTAATTACACTTGTATACCTGTCCTGAAAGTTACAAGCCTTCATTTCCAGTGGTAGAATTACAGTGATGGTGGTAAACTTTCCTACCCTTTCAAAATTTCTGTACTGAAGAATTTATTTCTTCTAAAATATAAAGATGCTTACCTCAATTGTTAGAAAAGAAAGCTGTAAGTTACAACTTAATCCCCAGCAATTTATTCATTAAGGTGAGCTGCTTGATGTTTTGTCAAAAAGCATGGGGGGAAACTTGATTATTAAGTTCCTTCGACCTCTGATTAATCTGAGGAAAGCCTACAATAGTGCCCTCGGCAAACGTCTGCCTACAGCAATACCAGGGACACCAGAAACAAAATGGAAACAGGAAGACAGACAGTGGCTCCAAACCCTTCCAACACACTCGCTAATGTCTTTCCTCTCATGGCAACAACTCTTCACTTTCCAACATCCACTTTTAGTTCCAAATTTCTTTATGGACTTGTAGGCTATCCCAGCCAAATGAGCTGTCCTCCTTCCTCTAGACCTCGGTATCATTTTTAATCAGTACAATGTGTTCGGTTCTTAGCATAGCCTACCTAGGCTCTCTTCCCAATTAGGCACAAGGCTTTCAGAGCACAGAAAGAACAAAGCACATTTTTTACTTTCAAGTAACTGTTCTATTGCTTTCCCACAAGAGCTTTGTCTTACAGATAAAATATTTGTTAATTCGCAGTAAACATTGGGTTGACTGGTGGATCATGATGGACTTCTCTGTGAATGCTGGATGTTTAAGGACAGCTCTAATACCGGTTGTACCGAGGTAATTAAGTTCAGTCCCGCCACTTCTGAAACTGTGTGTAAATATGTGAGACTCGAGAATAGAGTTTACCCTTTGTAATTAAACTATTTTGAAGATCCAGTTCCTCTGATGGGCAAAGTGGGTCATAGTCCCAGTCTGCAAGTGTCAGGAAAGACAGTGGCTTCAAAGCCATGGTAAATGTATCAGGCCTTTTCCGTGTGTGGAAGTCTATTTGGATGAATCTCTGAGACACAGCCCCAAAGATCAATGCTAAAGTTGGGTGTAAAGCATGGAATCTGCTTGCAAACTGTAAACGATACAATTGGGGAAGTTGAAGTAGAAGTTAGACGCAGAGCAGAGTTCTCTCAACAGAGGAAAGTCAAGACAGGAGTTTCAGAAAACACATGGCCAGAAAATTGCACACTTGAAGGAAGCAGCATTTTGTTTCCCAGGGCTGAAATCTGCTGGAGGAGTCTCGGGCTCAGAGCAGGATATAGTTCTTTGCTTATAAAGAGCTCATATGGTGAAGCCATGGTAGGCAGACAATGGCCCCGAGAAAAGGTGGCTGACCCATGAGGATACCACTTCATTACGGAGCATCAGACTGAAAGAGCTACTGGAAAGCAGGGCCCCACTGGAGGAAGGAAATCCCTTCCCTGGTGGCGTGCTCGGAAGGGTGTCCTATCTCCTGTGCCCTCCTATTGTTCTGCTCCCTGACGGGTGAGGTGAGCAGCTCTGCTCTTTGTAGCATGATGCTCCGTCTCACCAGAGGCCTGTAGCCATGGAGTCAGCCAGCCATAGACTGACTCCTCTAGAACGGTGAGGCAGTATATACCTCCCTCTTTTCACCCGTTCTTCGTCTATGTTTGTCACAGCCGCTAAAGGTCTGACTGAGGGGGGAGGTGTGGTGGAGTGAGGATTCTGGGACAGGTGCAGCACGGGACCACATCAACCAAGCCGTCTTTTGGCCTTAACTGCAGAGATCTTCCGGTAGCGTTTTTACCTGACCCGAAGGTACCTGTTGTGTTTCTTTCAAGAGGTGTCAATGCTCATGTGCGGACTTAGCAGCTGTTGAACTCAAGAACAAAGAGAAAGGTTTCCTAATTTTCATGGGTTAAGAAAATGTCCCTTTTACTTTCTTCTGATTCAAAACAAAAGGGCAGAGAGTCAATTTCCGTGATTCTGTTTCCATTTCTCCAGAGAATAGGCAGATATAAAAAGAACCTTATGTGGGATTTTGGGTTTTTTTCTTTATATTTTTATGGACGTTTCATTGATTATTGTCTAGGTCTTATTCCACTGAGCATAAGGCCAGCTGTCCTTATAATCTGTACCATTTGCAGTTCTGCGAGTGACTCACAGTGAGCTGGTTAGTGTGTACAAATGCCGCGCTGGAAGAGAGGAGGTGTGGGTTTATAAACAAAAGCGTCTCCTGGACTTGATGAGCCTTGGGATACAATAAGACGCTAATGGAAAGTTTCCAGAAGGGACCTAGAGGGACAGTAATAATAACCACATAAAGCACCGCTGGTTTATTAGGAGTCCTTCATCCACCATCACCGCACCTGCTCAGGAAGAGCAGGTCAGACGGAAGAGGTTTCTCCTAAGGCTAAGGATATAGGCAAAGAATTACAGAGAACAGGATGGAGCATCTCCCTGCTCTCAGACCTAGGCAGGATATAAAAGCATGCTTTTCTACATTTTGCCTTCAAAATATTCAAGTACATTTTTGAAGTGACAGGTTTTGAAGAAAGAGGGACTCGCTCGGGTTCTGCTGAAGTAGACTGACTCTAGTCATTTTTACTAAGTAAATTCGTCATTAGTAAATAATTGAAATTGGTTTCCAATCATTTTACATTGCTCATAAAGACTTGTTCTGAATACTTTATCTATTAATATACTATATTTAAAGTAATTGTCATATGTTGAAATTTCTAAAATAGTCTTAGAGTCAAGGGCTAAAACTATACACAGATGGATAGATGGATGGATAGATGGGTGAGTGGATGGGCAGCAGACAGACAGACAGACAGATGATAGGCATGGGTTTAACTGATTTAACCTTTTTTCTTTTTCCATTCTGCAGGTATTCCTATGTTGTCTTAGCACTTTATGTCACTGGGGACAGCTTTGATCCCCTTCATTATATTGTGTGTGTGTATATATATACATACACATATATATGTATAATACTGTATTACACATATACTATTATATTGTGTTTTATATATACTATATAATATACAGTATATAATATATAACATGCAATATACTATATAATATAATATAAACTATAGAATATGATATATGATATATGATATGCAATGTACAATGTGCGATATGCAATATAAGATTATGATATGTGATATATGATGTGAGATGTGATATTCAATGTGTGATATGCAATATATGACATATATAGTATGTATGTGTATATATATATATATGTATATATATATATATATATTCACTACATGTATATAATGGAAATGAGACGAGTGAGATGCTCTCTTGGTGGCACTCCTGCCCTGGTCTGGCACATCCATGAGCCTTACATCCTCAGATCAAAGTGGCATTTGTTTTCCTAACTATGGGAGAAAACAATCATCAGATACTTATTCAGAGCCTGTGGAAAAGTTCCAAACCTGTGAGCTACAGAGTTGATCTAAAAACATTTCGATTGGATGTTTTCCTCAAATTTTGTGCTCTTTCCCTTCATTTCTTCTTCTGTTTTATTTCCTCTCTTTGTGTCTTTGTATAAAATCTGGAATGTAAAAAAAACTAAGAATTATTTAAATATAAAACATAATTATAGCATTTATTAATGAGTCTAGTGGCATAAAATAGGGTTCTATTTCTCCTCAGTCATTGTTCATATACAGTCCCTTAAAGTTTTTGTTATTTCACACAGGGAGCTTACATTGTAAAAAAAAAATTTCCATTGTTTTCAAAGAATAATTTTTAAGTAGTGGGAGATAAATGCCACCATCTAGTGTATGGTGGCGACTTCTGTCAAAATTCCCAAAGTCCGATTTATTTTTCAGTACCTCAACAACATATATAAAATAAATATTTTATAGTTTGAAAGATATGCCCCAGCTGGAGTAGGGGTGCTAATGTCACGGAAGACACCAAGGGTCTTCTGAATAGAATTAAGGCCTGCTCCACAGAGGTGCAATCTGTACCTTCAGAGCATGTGGAAGAGTAGGGGCAGAGAAGCTGTGACTAGACAAGCGATGGGCTTTTGAGGAGAGCCTACTACTGTTATGTGCTTATAGGACATTGTATTAAACTGACTATGAATTCTCTTTATGCTCATACACTAGAACAGTCCACAAACCTCATCAAAGAAACTATTGTACATTGCAGATGGAAATGAACTCAAAGACTTAATTGCCAAGGCTGAGAGAACAACTGACTATAAAATATTGAACCCTAAATGTGTCATATATATATGAATATATATACATATTATATGTACATATTATACACCTCTCCTCTCAAAGCTCAGAGATTATTGTGGAAGAGAGGTAGGGAGAATGTGAGAACCAGAAGCTGTGGATGCACACAAGGAAACAGTATTTTCTGGATACCATGGAGCATTTGAACGTATGAACTCACAGAGGTTCTGACAGCACGCACAGAACTGTACAGATTCAAGCCGACGCAATCCTGGCATGAGTGGGTGGTAGCTATGAGGTCCCACACCTAGCCAAGAAGCTACTGATAATTGATGGCTACTGAGAAGGGGGAGGGAGGGAGGGGGGAAGAGGAGAGGGAGAGGGAGAGGAAGAGAGAAATAGCTAATTTTATTCAAGGGTCTGATCCCAGGTAGGTCCAATACATGGCAGTGCATGGGTACACACTTCAGAGTCTACAGGTAACATTAATGGGACATGGTGGGAATATTTTTTTAAATATGAGGACCCAAAGTTGAACGGAAACAAATGGGGAATAGATATAGAAAGAGTTGGGGAAGGAGGTTGAAAACAAAATGTATGAAATTCTCAATAAATTAATTTAAATCATTTTAAAGAATACATGATCTGCCTTTTACACAAAGAATAGAAAATAGAAAATCAACTGAAACTCCCAATTTGTCACTTGCTCTATGTAAAAAAAAAAATTCTCTCCAATAAATCTGGAAGATGTTAACGATATTATCCCTGAAGCTAAAATGAGAAAACAGACAGCACAGTGGTGCCTGGCAGTTCTAAATAAAGCTGTTATGCAAAGTCTAACTATAAAGAGAAGAGCAACGACAGGAGGATCAAGGATTTACACCTACATCAGAGTCAACAGAAGACTTGACAAATGTTCAAACGACTCCTGGAGGATGTATGCTATGTCCTCGCCAATTTCCAGTGCCAGTATGTTGAAATGCATCAGAAAAAATATCTTTGCTCAGTCACACTTTGGCACTAAAAATCCTTCTTGAGGACCAGAATCTGAGCTAACGAGAGAGAGAGAGAGAGAGAGAGAGAGAGAGAGAGAGAGAGAGAGAGAGAGAGAGAGAGAGAGACGATTTCTAAAGCCTCTGAAGCAAAGGTGTAATTTCATGCATTTTTCTCAAACGAGAATTGTTTAGCGCCTCCTCTACAAACATTTCCCTAAAACTCTAACAACCACCTTCAGTTTACTGACTCACAATAAATTTGGAAAAGAGAAACGGCCTCTTAGTTACATACGGCTAACAGGAGACATTTATTATTAAATGAGTAGTAATGATGGTTAGAGGCAGTCCATGGTTCAGAAATGTCTTAACTGTAGATTTCCGTTGTGTAAAAACACACATAGAATATTTTCCCTCCAGTTTTCATCCTGGAGAGAGCAAGGACGAATCTACATAGCTTGAATTTTTCTAAGTCACTCTTGCAATAATGAACCCAATCCTAGGACAACATTAATTCTCATAAGGGCAGAGACCTCCTGGCCTAAATGCCTCCTGAATGTGCACCCTTCACCACCATTCCTTTGAGCTTAAGCTAGAAACATAGGAGCTTTGCAAGCCACAAGCCAGACATAGTACATTCCACTCCAGACTCCTAAGTCCCTTTGAATGCCCTCTCCACTGGAAAGGTTTTAAGTTCTCTGTGCAGCTGTGGGATCCCAGTTTCTGCCTTGATTTTCTGTCTTTGGCTAGGATCCATCTTTGGCTTGGATCAAGTATGTTGTGGTGAATCGCAGTATTTTTAAACCGATAACATTTCAGCAGTGTGGGGATTGCAGTGCGATCACTAGTTTAAGGCCATCTGAGAACATCTAGCAAACATTAGGAGCTCTATAAATATTGGCGATTCTATAGGATTAGCCAATCAGCAGATCTGCAGAAGGAGCAAAATAAACAAGTGGACCACGAAGACAATGGCAAACCATAAGAAGAACTAAAGGAATAGCAGAGGTGAATGACAACTACTACAACCTTCTCTTGAGGGGACGAGCCGAGGTCTTGCAAACACACACATCGAGACTATTGACTTGGCACACTTAAAGACAAATGATTAAAATAACTTTATTTAAAATTCATCAACTTGTGCAATCCTGGGTTAAATATCAAACCACAAGTTTAAATATCACTGTATATACCAAAAGTGTCTAGAGATCAATAAAATGGCTAAGTGGGTGAAGACACTTCCTGGTAAGCTTGACAACCTGACTTCTGTCCCTAGACCTCAGACGGTGGAAGGAGAGGACTAAACCATGCAAACTATCCCCTAAAGAGGGGGTATTTCTACTACCCCTCTTTACCTACCCCTCCGGGTGGACTATGCTACAAAGCCACTGCCCAGGAGCCACCCCAGGAGCCACAGACAAAACACACAAACACACACACACACACACACACACACACACACACACACACACACACACACACTAACTTTTTAACACGCATTAACTTTAGAAAGCATTTTTAATATGTTTTTTAGGTCAATGGCCAGGCACATCTAGGCCTCCTGTGGCTAATGTGCCCTTACTTTCACTCCCAGCTCAACACCTCTGAATCTTCCCTCAGCATAGTTACATTTCTAATCTCCTGCCTGCTACTCCAAGCCCAGTCGGGGAAGCAGCCAATGACCACTCCACCTGAGATCTCACATGGCTGGTGGCTCTTTCTACCTCTGAAGCGTGGGGAATCCCTTTCTCCTCCTGCGTCTTCTAGCAAGCCTACTGGAACCAGGAAGTCCCGCCTCTTCCACCCAGCATTGGCCAGTAGCATCTTTATTGATCGATAAAGAACCAATTGGAGAACAGGGCCTTCAGCGTTACATGCAGAACCCCCCAGGCCCCATCAAAGCATCAGAACCACCCCCTACATGGCACTTACATGTGTCTAGATAACTAAGTAAATAAATGTAAAAATTTTTCAAACTAATGGGGCTATTGCCTCATAAAAATGTAACTTTAAAAGACATGTTTCTGATACTATCAATCACTTTTTGAAATCTAGACCATAGTTAAGAACTAGTTCTAGCAAAGGTATTTAAATTTTTTAAATCTTGAGGCCAGGTTTCTGTCATAGGAGTTTACCTTCTCTACAATACGAGGACCCGGGACAACAAAGCATATGATTTAGTATAAATGGTGCCTCTTGATTTGGAGAGTCTGGCATCAGAAATTACTAGTAAACACACAGGATTACACTCGTTAAGCGCAGGGAGAATTAGAACTAACTTCCCATTAAAAAAGACACAATGACCAGTACATGGATCCAGAAAGAATGGAACATTTTTGAAACTGCGACAGCAAAGGCCAGAAGTGAGAATTACAGTTACCCGTGGGTACAAGGACACATATTTAAAATGTAGCTAAGGACTGTGCTAGCTTAGTAAAGTTGTGGTTGTAGATTTACTCAAGATCCATGACTTTACCAGCCCTGGAGAGTTGGCTAGGTTTCCGGTAGCAGACACGGCTGCCTTCTCGCTAGCAGGTCTTGAGCATGTTAGAGAGCGGTTGGTTACTGCCGAGGTACGAGTGCCGCCCTGCACTGTGAGGGCTGTTATGCAGGTTGTCGTCGTGGTTCGGAGGCATCTCGCCTACTTCCTTCGGGAACTTGTATGGTACCTCCTGTACCACGAAAGTTAGACCCCAGAAAGGAGCTTTTAGGTTATTCCCAGTTCAGGAGTGTCTGGGCCCCGTAGGTGTGATCACTTTTTATTAATAGCTAAGCTCACAGTTCCAAATATTAAGAATTCACAAGACTGGTATCTGGTGAGGGTTTGTTTGTTTGTTTGTTTATTTTGCCACACTGTAGCAGTGGGCATTGCAGACAGAGCAAGTATGATAATCCAGACTGCCTTTCATCTTTATACATTTTTATTGAAGAATATTAGTATTAGTTTCTAAAGAATTTCGTAAGTATTTTTTGTCAATTCAGACCCCCCCCCCCGCCCCTGCTCTTCTCAGATCTATTCACTCTTCCTACCCACCCAAATTGTGTCCTGGGTGGCCATTGTCTGATCATTCTGGGAGTCACTAATACTCATACTGGAACCCTTCCTCGTTACTTTATTTATACCTGCCTAAGCACCACTAACATATGGATTTGAAGATTATGTTTGAGCATGTGGGTTTTGGAGGGACAGATTTTGAAAACAGTGTTGTCCTATTCTAATCATGACAAAGTAGTAGGTATGCCTAAATTGACATGCATTTTACAGAATGAGCTTCCAAAGTGTCAATGCCATCAAAAGCAGGGAAGGACTAAAGAATCGCCACAGGTAAGAAGAAACTGAGACATAAACACTAAATGTAATGGGGAATCCTCACTGCATCCTGAACAATACAGATTATATGGCTGTAGTGGAAAAACTGATGAAATTCAAAACCAGTGAAGCTCAGTTACTAGTCTTACACCAACTATTATTCTGTAGACTGTTCATAAATATATCATGATTATTAGAATTGATAACATTAGAGAAAGTCGGTAAAATATTCATGTGAACTTTCTTTGTTAACTATAACTTTTCAATAAATATATATTCCATTTATATAGTGTGTGTATATGTATATATGTATTATGTATGTATACTTTCAGTTCTCCAAGCCTGTGTTCAACCAACTATGACAATGTCATTGGGAGAGCCATAAAATACTCTCTCCTGGACATGGCATGAACTCACACCTGCATATGGCTGGACCAGCAGGACACCATTTAGTTATGGATGAGGGAGGAGCTCATAGGGCCTAGTCCCTTACTATTGGCAGTTGATGGTTTCTGGAGGAGAAAAATGTATTGTCTTTAGTGAATCACTGAGGAGTTATTCATGATCCAGTGCATAGATTCATAACCCAGGCCACATGTACAGTCCTGGTTAAACTCAGGGAGTCACAGGAAAGACGTGATAGTTGAAGGGGTCTCATTGGAGGAGAGGAGGTACTAGGAGTGGAGGAGATATAAGGCAGGGCTGAGTGTGACCAGAACATGTTAAAGACATATATGAAATTGTTAAAAGGATAAATCAATAAATAGAAGAACATGTTTGAGGAAAAAAACCTCCCCTGTAGAAATATGTAAAGATGCTTTCTTTTCCTAGCCACTATTGTCTAAACAATATAGTATAATACCTATTTATACAGTCCTAGATTTATGAATAATCTAGAGATGATTTAAAGTATTTGGGAAAGTTATGCAATATGGAAATATTACCCATTATACGTTCAAGACAGGAGCATGTGGCGATTTTGGTATCCAGACAGAGAGAAAGAGATCCTCAATGAATCCCCATGGATACTGAGGGATCACTGTATGTTTAAATGCATTTTGGGGGGGCTAAAAAGATGGCTCAGGGGTTAAGAGCACTGACTGCTCTTCCAGAGGTCATGAATTCAATTCCCAGCAACCACATCGTGGTTTACAACCATCTGTAATTGGATCCGATACCCTCTTCACATAAAATAAATAGATAAATCTTTAAAAAAAATAAAATGCATTTTCAAAAAAAGTATTGAAATACAAAAGAGTATAAAAGTTCATAATTATTTATATAAAATTTGGATATTACCTATACATATATAATTAAATAAATTAAAAGTGAATGTCAGGATAAAAATCCTTCATATAGGAAAAAATTTGAATATTTGCCATCCCAAAGAACTCAAAAGTGAAATGGGAAATCGCAAAGGGCAGACATTGTCCAAGCACACGGATATAGTTGAATCCTATTATCTTTATGAAGGGCACAATCATAGAAGATGAATATCTACCTTGAAATAAAATGATGGAGAAGCATATTGACCTTGTGGCTGAGAAATGGGCCAACGGGTTTCAAGCCCCAGCCCTTGACTGTTGCTTAGTCAGTTACCCTTACAGAGCCACGGTCTCTTACCTGGCAAATATGCTGACCGGACATCACTTACCGACCTAGAAAGACTGGAAGGAATCAAAGCCTTTGCCAAGATACACTGAACACTGTCCCACACAGACGTCTTTCTATGGTCAATAGAAAAAAGGTAAACTATAAACTGCAGTCTCTGAAAAACTGAAGTGTTCTAGAGCCTGGTGTGGTATAGGAAGTTTTCAGGTAACGGCGATATTTACTGAATGGCAAAGGCTTTTTACACCATTACTCCTTAAAAAAAATGAAATTTTCTATATTTCATTCAAGTAGACTGAAAGAATTCAGAGTTAATAGCAGATGTATTTTTTCCCCCCAGGGACATTATCCTGTCTGTACACAGTGAGTGGTAACAAACACTCTGGTTTCTCACCTGTAGAATGAAGGCGTTGGTAGACACCCCTGGAAACTCTAATTCAGAAGTCTTTGGGGTAAATTAAATTCAGGTAAGAACTGGTTAATTCAAAACAATGCTCTGCAGGGTTATGGTTGGAGTATACCCAGAGAAACCATGTCTGCATTGCCTATAAGATTGCTGCAATTTTAGCACGTGCTACACAAAAGTAAAATCCTATACAGCCTTTATAGTGTGTCCTTGCTGTCACAGAAAAACCCCAATACCTGTTAAGATCCTCGGGAAATTGCAGTCACAGTGATCAATGCCAAGAAGGCAAAGAAGCAATAAGCCACAATTAGAAAATGTCCAAAATGGTTAACGTCCCAGAGATTATAACTGAAACGAACACAAGCAAATCCTCCACTCAACTACTAACTACTATGACAAAGACACAGACGAGCGAGTGTCTCTCTCATGTACTCTTTCATGTGTATACCCAGGGGTGCCACAGCTGGATTGGGTGTTAGCTTTATTTTTGGCTTTGGGGGAGCATCCACCTTGCTTTCCACAGTGGTTGGACTTGTTTGCACTCCCATGAGCAGTGAATAGGGCTCTTCCCTTCCTTCTGTACGTCCTCGGCAACATATGTGTTTGCGTCCTTCTCTGCGGCCGTTCTGAAAGCTATGAGGTCAGATCTCAAAACACGTTTCCACTTACATGTCCCTGAGAGTTAAAACTGTCAAACACACTTCAGATACTTTCCTTGGTGGGGCTGGGTTGGCTGCGCATAGATCTTGAAACCAGAGAGGAGACCTCGAGAGGGGAAGAAGGGCTCTTAAGGAGGCCTGGAGGGGAAGAGGGCCATGGAATGCATGCACATAAAGGAATGCATGCACATAAAGGAATGCATGCACATAAAGGAATGCATGCACCTAAAGGAATGCATGCACATAAAGGCAGATGGAAGCTCTTGTGGGGAAGAAATGAGAGGGCAGGAGGCAGAGCAGGGCAGTGATACAGGAGAACGAATAGGAGCGAAAGCTACATCAACATGTCTTCATGATGTCCAAGACTTGGTATACTGAATTTAAAAAATAATTTATAAAACAAATACCCTCCATTCATGTAATTGTGTGTATGTGTGGTTTTAGGATTTTTTTGTTTGTTTGTTTTTCTCATAGGCCTGCATTAGGCTGAAAATAAACCTCACTGTTTTCAGGCATATAAAATTTCCTATCTCCAATAGGCAAAATCAAAGTAATCAACTTCTCTTCTCTTCAACCCGAGCACTTCAGAGGGAAAGAACTAATAAATCTAGTTCAGACAAATCTGTTACATATCAGCCCAGAATAATTACCCAAGACCAGCTCGAACCCCATCCAACTGACCCCGATTGGCCAATCCTTTTTATCTCTGCGATGTTTACATAAATCTTATCTTAATCATCCTCACAGCTTGGCTTGGGTGTGCAAAAAGAATAACAACAATTTAAAAAGAACAAAATTATGTTAAACTCACTCTTACCAGTAGTTTTCTTAAAAAAAAAAAAAAAAAAAGACTCTCTGACCAGGGCACCATGACGATATTTTCTGTTTGTGAGTTAAGAATCGAGGGGTTGGGGATTTAGCTCAGCGGTAGAGCGCTTGCCTAGCGAGCGCAAGGCCCTGGGTTCGGTCCCCAGCTCCGAAAAAAAGAAAAAAAAAAGAATCGAATCATGTAGGAAAGCCTCCCTACTTTGCTTTGTCCATTTCCTGAAGACAATCAGAGCTACTGTGGTACCCTGGATATAATTGAGAGAATGGCTATTGCACCTCCAGGCTACCGTCTGTTGGGAGGGTTTACATTCGTTTGTTATTTGTACGTGTTTCTGTAGCTAGTATGCATACATACACATGTGTGTGTTCACCTGTGCCTGCCTGCACATGTGGACGTGCATGTAGATTCTCAAAGCTAAAGTCAGATTGTAGCTCCGGAGAAATATGAATATCTACACACAGAGGAATACACAGAAAGCTTATTAATAGCTTCCATCCATCCAGGACAAGTTTTCCCTTCAAATAAACTATAGGCATAAAAAAGGAAAATCACCTCTCAAAACTTCTGTGTGGTTGAGGCATGGCAGCCCAGGAGAGAACTCCCTCTTGAATCTATAAGGACAGGAGAGAGGCCCCCTTCGTTGAATGTTCCCCCATCGAAGAGAAGCTGTCTCCCTCTCCAATAGTTAAAAGACTCCTCTGAGCCTTGATCCTCTCTAATTGAAACATCAGCAAACCACCTTCAAAAGGACTCCCACACGTGCACCGGCACATGGGTGTGCTTCCACTGCAGGCTGTGCGGTGACTTAACTCTCCTCCTTTTAATGCTCACAGATTTAAACGACAACCCTACTGACAGTGGAAATAGCAGCCCACCTGGCTGCGTTTATCCCACTTCTATATTAAGGACAATGTGACCCAAAACCTTTATCTTCCGGCCTTAAACATCTCACAGGCCCACTAGAAAATTTATTGTAATCTTAAAAAGACTTGTCATTTTCATTTAGTGTACCCCACTATAAAAACCAGCTCTGTACCTGGTGGCCATCTGGTCTCTGCGTACACGTAGCAGGCCAAAATTTCCAGATTTCCTCCAGAATTTCCTCTGTAAGGACGAATCCGATTAGGTGAAAAAGAGCTCTGGAAGATTTACAAGTTATTATTCTGAACACAAATGACATTTTCTTTAATAAGTGTTCCCAGACTAAATAAGCTTTGAACTCAGATCAGCCTGGGTGCCTGGCTTTGTTTGCTGTGGTCACGTAGCCAACCAACATGATGATGATACCTTTGGCTATTTCCCCGGTTCTTTTTAATCATCAAAGCACGGTCTACAAAACAGACTCAAACGGCCCTTCCGCACCATGTCTGAAATGTCCAGGAATCACTGTGGGTGTTTATCAACAAAAAAGGAACAGAATTCAATCAGGCCTTCAAGTTGTCCTAACTGCCAGTAGCCATCAAGGTCTCATAACGGGAGACTGACTTCTTGAGAAGCCATCGATGGTATGCTAGTGACAGCCCATGATGCTGAGGGCCTGGGAGGTGGCCCATGCCCCTTCAATAGCTTATTAACAATTGTCTTTTCCTCTAAGTCAGTATGTCTCAAGTCAATGTGAACATTAGATGCATCTAAAGGGGGGAAGGGAGAGACGTCACTGAGTCAGAAACAAACTCAGCAGCTCCATAGACGTGCCCCCGATGTCATACTCTGACACTTACTCACATCACCACAGGACTGAAATGCCCAAACAAGCCAGTCTCTCAGTCATTTAACACACCGAGTGCAAACTACATCCTGGGATTTTTCTAGAGAAAAATTAAGGTCATACTGACAGTGTTGTATGGAGTGCACAGGCAGAAATGTTAAGAGTTCGGATTATTTATTTACTTACTTTTTGGTCTATGAGGATAAAGCACAGGGCCTTACATATGTGGAGAAAGCAAGCACTATTGAGGAGTATCTCCAGGCCCACCTTAGATTTTATTATAAAGGAAATGGAAAGTCATGAGATAAGGGTTCGATTGAGCATGACATAATCTCATCGTACGTGGATTTTTTTTCCTGCTTTTTGGAGTATTAAATCAAATCAATGCCATGGATATCACTAACCAACTTGGGGACGAGACCATGGAAACTATTGAGAACCTGCTTTGTCATTACCTGTGTCTGGGATCAGGGGAGCGGTGTACTTGCTGATTTACAACGTCAGGACTCCTTAAGGCTGTGTATCAGGCAACTGACTGACCCCTCATGTTCAGAGATGTGTCTGACTTCCTCCATTTAATTGAGTGTGAATTGGCTGCTTCCTACCACTGACATTCCTTTTAAAATACAATAAAAGGAGTATAAGTAATCTGTCTTCCCAGCTAACATACATATGCACTATGCAGTGACTCGCACTCCACTGTGGGCTGTCTACAGTTTGGTAACAACCACGGCTTGTGAAGAAAACTTTGGTCTCTGGTACAAGTCCTGTTCAGATGATAACTAAGAAAAGCGTCCCTGCTTTCCTCATTAGTTGCAAAGCAAGCATTCCTCCTCTAGTTTAGATCTATGTGTGAGTCATAAAGCCATAGGATAAACTGTGATAGATGAACTGAAGACCTCAGTTGGTATTTTACTGGTAGCTGGACCTCAAGCCAGAGAGTCAGCAGTAGCAGGCATGTAGCTGGGGAGAAGCAAGAACTACAAAACACAATAGCACACACCCTGCTTTGATAGAACCTTCTATTCTCTATTGCATGGCTTCAGTTGTTTTTCTGGCCATAAAAGGCTGTTCTGAAATGTGGTGCAAGAAAACATGGTAGGTTCAAAGCCAGAAGTGTCTGAGGAGAATCCACAGGAAGAAATCCGTGCAATGCAGCGTTTACTCTGAGCATCCTTCTTTCAGATCAATTGATTCATTAATTTTAGCCGGTACATGTTAAACAAAAACCTTCATAAGGTGATGTCACTGAAATAAATGCGGAAAAATAATATGATCGTTATGACAAGAAAACTATAAAGATAAATGAAAAATCGTTTGAGATGAGGCAAACTCTGTTGAAAAGCTTTATTAAATTCTATCGTATTTCTTTCAGGAAAAAAAATATCATACACTCCCATTTACTGACATTGTTAACTAGTTTGCTAGTGTTTGTAGCTATAACCCAGTGGCTAAGTCAGCTGTTCTCAACCTTCCCAATGTTTTGATGTTGTGATGACCCCCAGCCATGAAATTATTTCTTGCTACTTCACAGCTATAATGCTGCTGCTATGAAAAGGTCGATTGACCCCCAAGGGTTGCAACCCACAGGTTGGGAATTGCACTAAATTGGCCAACAAAGATTCCCTGGAATTTGTAGTGAATGACAGCGGTTTTGTCTGTCTTCACCGTGTTCTTCTGTGGCTGCCTCCTTTCAGTTTGTCCTTTCCCCATCTGATGACACTTATCAGTGCCCAGAATTACGCATTAATTTGTGCATAGTTGACTTTTCTCTCCTAGGCTCACAGAGAAACTGACTCATGCAATGCTCTTCTTCAACAGCAAATCCCTGCCCTCTGCTGCATAAAGGAGTGGGTGAAAACATCCAAAACGACAGAAGACGATATCGACATTTGAAAGTTCAATTAGGCCTTAGTTTTGTTTCATGGGACGTTTCTCTTTATTTCTTTTAACATAAATTGTTATAATTGGCATACAATGTGAGAGTTCCATGTATGAAAATTCCCTTTTGTCAAGTTTTTAAGAGCCAAATACTTGCAAATGTCTTATTTTAAGGGAAAAAAACCAAAAAAACTGATGTCAAGTAGCCCTTTCAAGCTTATTTCTAAAAACTACTCGGCAGATTACTGAGTTTTAAAAGACAAAGATAACAAATATATTCTCATTTAATGGCTTTCCCCAAAACGTCAGTCTAATCGATCAAATTTTATTTGCTTTTTTTTCCCCCTGTAATAAACATTTGGGAGACATTTTAAAGAGGAGGATACTGCAGTTTTTCTAAGAGGGGATTTTGAAAACCTCGTGAAATTTTGTTGACTGGGAGACCGTTCTCTAGTCTACAAGAAAGACAGTTTTTCATCAACTTTGCTATTAAAGTGAGCACTTGTACCTCCCCACACAGTTCGACTGTCAGCGTTTTTTGTGAGGTCTAAAGTACCTGAATCTTTTCTGTTTTATGTGAAAGAACCCCAACCTAAACTCGTTTATGGGAGAAAGGTGGCTCATTTCTCTAAGAAGTCAGAGTTTTGACTTAGACGGTGCAAACTGATCTGCGCAGCTGTAAAATGGTCTCTGCCCCCTTGGTTCAATCAGGAAACCTGGCTTTCAGCGCTAGCTTAGAAATGAAGCCCTGCTCTCAGCCAATCACAGAGGTGGGCACAGAGTCCCACCCCTTAACCAAGAGGCTCTGTACAGTTGATACCTGAGGCACAGCACGATTTAAATGTTTAGGGGATCCTCTTTGCACTCAGCTGAGAAATCAGCTGAAGACAGGAAAAGCAGTCAGTGACTTAGAATCCCAAGAGTGTGGGTGAAATTGCAAATCATTCTTCCAAAGGCAAACATTAGGAAAGCATTAACTATTTGACAGGGCCTGCGTATAGAAGGACCCAGAAACTCATACAGGACTTTTGAAATAACAAGGGTAACGAGCCCTTGACTTAAAGCAAGGAGGTGGCGTGTGAACATGATAATTCTAAACCCAAGAGAAAGACAGATTTGAGAGCGGGAAAATTTATATTATAGAGGTATTTTGAAATATATTAGGAAAAATTTACTATCAAGTTATTAGCAACTGCTTGTGTGTCTGCTTTTCCCACCTGACTATCCACAACTCAAGAGAAGCACCCATTAATTTCTTTCAGTTGCCTATCACAACTTGGGCTTTTAGGTCGTTAATGAAGCAATGAAAAGAACGCGAGAGCCATTTATGAAATGAGTAGGAACTTTTATTAAGTTAGGTCTGAAGGGAGAGGATAGTACTGTGAGTTCTGTTTCTGAACATTGTCGTGAAACCATGTTGATTCAGGTCGAGAAGCGTGAGAGCTGAAATCGATTGCTCTGGAGCTCATTTGAGATGCTGAGAGCTGAAATCGATTGCTCGCGATCCAGTATGAGACACAGGGAGCTGAAACCAATTGTTCTGGAGCCTTACAGAAACAGGCTTTGCCAGATTGAGGCACAACTTCAGAAAGAATCCTTCAAACTTAGTGGATTTTACTCTAGTTTACTTTATCAGACTCATGACCTAGACTGAGCTTTTCTGTCAAGGATCAAATGGTCTGTGTTGTAGCCACTCGGCTCTGCCATTGTAGCACAAAAGCAGCTGTAGAGAATAAGTACTGGGAATAAGACTTTCCATTTGGGCATTGAAATGTGAATTCCCTACAATGTCCTGTGTCAATAATTGTTTTTCTTTGTTCTTCTGCCAGCCATTTAAAACATACAAAGAATTTCTAGCTCACAGGGCACATAAAGTTAGGACAACAATGGGCCCAATCCAATCAACAGACCTCTATTCCCTCTCCACAGTTACTGAGAAACCAATTGTGCTACATCAATACCAAGTAAGTTGTGTTCCAAATTACACCCTCGTAGTCTAGTGTCTTTCCTTTGCCAGTTTTTATTAAGATTATATGCTTTTTTAAAATCACAGTACCATCATGTTTTTACATTTGGAAACAAATATTCACTCCATTAGAACCTTTAAAGTAATTTAAGAGTAATATATTTTAAAAACAAATTATTTATTCTACTTGTGATTATAAAACCAAGATTTCAGCCTCCCTTTTAATCTTCCCTCTTTTACTCATAATCAAATTCACTATTTTATTATAATGAACAAGAGGTCCCTAATTGTGCTTGCGTGCAGTGACTAGGCATGTATTTGTATTTGTTTGTTGAATCTATTAGTCAACAAGTTATCGTTTCTCTCCTGAGTAAGTAGGTAGGAAGATAATGTGATTTAGCAATGTGGGGAAGGCTTTCTGCCATCAAATACATTCCTCTACTCTACCATGGGACAAAAACCCCAGAAATCTATTTGTTGGAATCTTGTCTCTCACCATGACAACATGCCATGACCAAGGCAACTTATAAAAGAAGTGTTTAATTTAGGGCTTGGTTCAGTCCCAGAGTGTAGTAACGCCCAGGAACCATTACGGCAGGGAGCATGGCAACAGGCGGGCATGGTGTTGTTAGAGCAATAGCTGAGAGCTTACAGGTTGAAACAACAACCATGAAGCAGAGAGAGAGAGAGAGAGAGAGAGAGAGAGAGAGAGAGAGAGAGAGAGCGCTAACTAGGAATGGTATGAGTTTTTGAAACCCCCACTGACACACCTTCTCCAACAGGGCTACACCTCATCCTTCTCAAATAGGCCTACCAATTGGGGACAAAGTATTTACATATCTGAGCCTATGGGAGCCACCCTCATTCAAACCACCACTGATCATAATTAATCAAGTATTTATTTCTCTTTGTAAGGTCTTCTGTTTCATTTCTTAATTCTTGATTAAAAAAAAAAAAGACTCACAAGATAGAAACACTTTTCAGACCCAACTGTGTGTCTAGAGGGTAGGAAAAAGGTGGGAGGGAGGGTGGTCTACAGTGAGGTAGAGAGCTTTGGGAAAACTGTTACAAGGAAAGGTAAAACATGCAGAGAAGATATTTCTGAGTTCCCAATTATGTCTGCGATGATTTCCTCATGTGAGTCAGAGCATAATGTTTCAATTCTTAAAAATATTAGCCTTCCTTTCATCTGACGCCACCCATTGATAAGATTACTAAGGGAGTAAATGGAGTTATTCCTATTTCCTGAGCCTTTTATCCCCTTTCAAAGAGTCAGCGTTCTGCACAATGGTAATAAATGAACCATGGTGGGGTTAGTTTGTGGAAAGTTTTACTTGACCTGTAACCTAGCTTTATAAATAATTCTGAACAGTCAGAAAGTCACTATGCTTGAAAGATAATTGCTCATTGAGGTAGCAAGTAAACTCTGTTTAGGAAACAGAGCAAGAGTATGAAATCTACAAGGAAAGCTGTCTTCTAAGGTTGTCCCTTCTGGCTACAACGTAAATGCACAAGTTTACGCCTTTATTTATTTATTTACTGGTTCATTTACAAAGAAAAGGTTACATCTTCACTCATACATGCCATTGCATTGCATTCTCACTCACCCTTATCCTTCCTTTCCTTCCTGCTAGGCCCTCAGCTCCCCTTCCCCCTCCCCTGCCCTCCCCCTCCCCCCTCTGTCAAATAGCATCTCCTTCTGCTTTCTGGATTTGCATGTCTCTTTTCCTCTCTTGTTCCCACCCCTCTCTCCCTTTAGGCTTCTCCTTTCTGCTTTCACACCTCACCTCTGTCTATCTGCATATAAAAAGATAAATTAGGTGGATAATTTTATATAGGAATTTTTCACATACTGGAATAATTATGTTACTATATAAAATCTAGAAGGCACTTAATGTATGCACTTAAAAAGAACAGGAAGAATTCCTTTGTATCTATTATAGGACTTTTGATTGTTGCTGCTGCTGCTGTTGTTGTTGGGACAATGGAGAGAAGGCACAGGGAAGAGACAAGGTCAAGAGTAACAGGATGGATGCAAATCAAGAAGACAAAGTGCAAGGCAGAAAATGATGAGTGCTACCTTCCCAGGAAGGCTGAAGAATACTTTGATGAATGTTAACCAAAGGAAGGACTAAAAGCCACAGGACACTAGAGCAAATCAAGGTTTTCTGCCCACCTCTGCCCTTGGTTATCAGTGAGACGGCCTTTCTGGTGTCTGTATTCCATTCATGTTCTTCAAAACCCATTATTAACAACTCCCACACCAAGGCCAGGGGACCTCGAGGAGGTTGAGGTGGAAGGAGTGTAGAGCCAGGGTGTAGAGCCAGGGTGTTAGTGGATGTACTTTGAGAATGAGTTATGGGTCATCAACAATAGCATGCCAGAGCTTCTTAATTTTAACTCTGACTTGGTAGCCATTGATCGGTACTTCCCCATCTCTCCCTTTCTTATTACGTTAACAGCAGTTCTCTTCTCAACCCACATAAGATCAATTTCCTACACACCAGTCGTCTATGTGTGGCTTGTTTCACCTACGTTAGGCTCTTGCATTACATAATGATTATTTCTGTCTGTACTCATGTGTGCTAACCTGCTTCCTAAAATAGTACCTTTTTCTAATGCTCCGATGTCGTCAGTATTTTGTGGGGCATGGACTTGTCCATAGTGGATGTCTTACGTCTTTGAACTTCTTAAGTGTTTTAATTTTTCATTTCCCCCATTATCATTCTCATGTCTGCGCTACTATGTGTGGAAATTGTTGCTCAACCATTGTCCTCTACCTCTGAGTTCACTGTTAGCAAGGACGTGGGGTTCTCTTCCTTCCTGTGCACATCTTTGTGTAATTCAGTCCCGGATTTTCTCCATGAGTGGTGTTAACCAGGGGCAAGCTTTCTTACTGACTTTGACACTTGTATGTTTTCGGGTGATGATGTAAGATTCACGTGATGGCATTTCTTTCTAAGCTCAATCCCAGAATCTTAAGGGAGAGTATTATGCACTTACGTTTATATTTATTTGTGTGTGTTTCTGTGTTTGTGTGTGTGTATGTCTGTGCACACATGTACCAGTATGCTACTGCAGTCATGTTAAAACCAGAAGAAATCTTACAGGTGTCAGGTTTTTTCTTCTATTATGTGGGTCCTGGGGGTTAAACTCAGGTCACCAAGCTTATATCATATAACATGTTATATGTAGTCATATATTATATGTAGTAATACAATATATTTAATATTATTTATATATATTATATATTAGTATTTATATATTTATATTATATATTATATACACAAAATGTATTGTATAATATTGTTATATTATATATTGATATGTTATAATATATTATATATTATATTTATTATCATCACATATTATATAATTAATCTATATTATATATCATGTTAATTAATCATATAATTGTTTATATACATTAATTGTATAATGTTATTGTTTATATATAATATGTTATATATATTAATATATATTATTTCCATGGAAAAATTCGTGTTATATTGTTTATATGCATTAATCATATAATTGTTTATATACATTAATTGTATAATATTATTGTTTATATATAATATGTTATATATATTAATATATATTATTTCCATGGAAAAATTCGTGTTATATTGTTTATATGCATTAATCATATAATTGTTTATATACATTAATTGTATAATATTATTGTTTATATATAATATGTTATATATATTAATATATATTATTTTCATGGAAAAACATATCTAAAGTTGTCTGCAATCTTTTCTGCAAATTTCATCAAATTTTCATACTACAAAATCACTAGAAATTTGAATCTATCCTGGTACCAAATAAACTTTTCCCAAGTAAAAATAGGAAACCTATAAAAAGCATCTTCACTCCAGGTTGAAAATTTCTAAAACGTATTGTACTAAGCCTGTGCATTGTCACCCCTTACCTTCTTTGAGTTTTTGATTGTGGAAAGGCAAAACTCAGTATTATTTAGTATGCACTATTTATTGACAATAGGATTTGTTAGTGGCTTTAAAAATGTAAGCTCTCCTGTAATCTACTGTTTAAATAAATTTATTAAATTCTTCAAAAAATTAAAAATAAAATTTAGATTATGAAAATCTCAGTTTAGTGCCCATTTCAGGAGATTTAGTTTGGTTGAAATGATCCAAGGTTAAAAAACTCAATCTAAGATGGGCTAAACGAGCAAAAGTGTACAGCATCAAACCACAATATTCTCTATTTGGTCCTCGCTTCCTAACGCAGATTTTAACATTTGGTTACGTCTAAATGTGAAACTCAGCTTTTCTGACGGTAAAATATCGTTGTTTTCATATCATTCATCCATAGCTTTCTCAGAGGCCGCCAGCAGAGACCCCAGCCCTGCCTCACACTGAACGACCTCCCAGAGTTTCCTCTCAAATCTTTTGGGGACGCTTCTACGACTTTACAACCCTTATATATTAGATGCCTGTAAAGCCATAATCATATGGAAAATGGCAAGGGAGGGTTCCACCAGCTTGAGCAATTAACTGGTGGACCCTCTGGTACCGTAGAATGCAGAGTCTGTGTCCCTCGGCAATCGAACATGGGAAAGTGGATTTGGAGAGTTTCCTGGGTAGCATTGTTTGGACCATGCATCTCGAGACTCCGTTCTGAACACATCTTCGAGGCTGTGATGGGCAGGGCTTGCTGATTTATGCAGTGACCACAAGACCTCTTTCTTACTGTCCCAGAACAAAATACTTGCTTCCTTATTTGGTTGGTTGGTCGGTTGGTCGGTTGGTCAGTTTTTCTACAAGGTCTGGTCATAACCTTGCAAAATCTGGGATTGTGCCATCATACTGGGCTTATCCATTTTGTCCTATTCCAGATAAAGTTACTGTAAGCATTCCCATAAGAACCTCTATTAGTTATGTAGTGGAGAGTGTCGGCTGTGCCTCAGGGTATTCTAACACTTAGCTTTTCTTACCGTCAGTTGCCCATGGTGACGGCTTTAGTTGATATTCTCCACACGCATGCGCGCTTTGTCATTCCATAGGCTCACAGCCCTTACCTTATCAGTCATTGAAATCGACCCAGTGGTGAGTCACCCTATCTCACTGTGACTTGTAGCTCACGGTGATTAATACTGTATATGACTATGCTTTTTTACTGTTTTCTCTTTTTTATTGGATATTTTATTTATTTACATTTCAAATGTTATCCCCTTTCCCGGTTTCCCCTCCGGAACCCTCATATTCCATCCCCGTCCCCTGTTTCTAGGAGGGTGCTCTCCCACCCATCCACCCCTTCCCACCTCCCCGCCCTGACATTCCCCTACACTAGCCTTGGCAGGACTAAGGGCCTTTCCTCCCACTGATGCCCGACAAGGTCATCCTCTGCTATACATGTGGCTGGAGCCATCGGTCACTCCATATAGTTTTCTTGTCATCTGTATTTTTAAGAATTTCCCATTTTTAAATTACGCCGCACTCTTAATGATTTGAAGGTCTTCTTTATCTATACCAAATGTGAGTCCTTTGACGAGTTCTAATGGAATCAATGACTGACAGTATCCACGTCATAAATTGCCTATAGATCAGCGACATTTTAAAAATCTCTCATTTCGACATGTTTGTAATTCAATTATTTTCCTTCCATCACTTATGTTTTAAAAATATTTTTCCTGGTCTATCATGTCTTTTCGCACTTTTAGTAGTTAACCAATTACTTCTAGCAAACAGATACTCTTCTATCTATGTAAGAAAATCTTTAGTCCAAAGTGATAAAGATATCCCATTGTCTTTTGGAAACTTAGTTTCTTGCATCTAGCTCTATGGTCCATCTTGAATTGGTTTTTAAGTACTTAAAACATGTTTCCAATAAACTGCCATTTATTGGAAAGATTATATATGTCCATACTAAGTTATAGATTTTCCAGCATCTGATTCACCACTACCACCACCACCACCACCATCACCACTACCACCACCTCCACCACCACCACCACCACCACCACCCCACCACTACCACCCCACCACTACCACCACCACCACCACCACCACCATCATCACCACCACCACCACCACCACCACCATCACCACTACCACCACCTCCACCACCACCACCCCCCCACCACCACCATCATCACCACCACCATCATCACCACCATCATCACCACCACCATCACCACCTCCACCACCTCCACCACCACCACCATCACCATCACTACTACCACCACCACCACCACCACCACACCACCACCATCACCACCACCATCACCACCACCACCCCACCACCACCACCATCACCCCACCACCACCACCACCACCACCACCATCATCACCACCTCCACCACCACCACCACCACCACCATCATCACCACCTCCACCACCACCACCCCACCACCACTACCACCACCACCACCACCACCACCATCATCACCACCACCACCCCCCCACCACCACCATCATCACCACCACCACCCCACCACCACCACCACCACCACCACCCCACCACCACCACCACCACCACCACCACCACCACCACCACCACCACCACCACCATCACTACCACCCACCACCCTCCAGCTTTCTGCTGCTATATTGGGGACTTTCTATTTTTTTCTACTGTATTGACTGGCTTACTTTTAGATTCCACAAAGAAGGGTGGCTAGGAAGAGATTTAAATGATGGAGACAAAAGCCTTGCTTATCCCCTGATTACTTCTGTGATTCATGCCCCTTCTCTTGGCCCTGCCCCTGCCCCTGCCCCAGCCCCAGCCCAGCCCATGCCCATGCCCCTACCCCTACATCAGCCCCTGCCTCCAATTCCCCTCCCCCCTCCCCCGTTCTTTTCCCCAGCCCCGCCCCTGCCAGGGTCTTCTGTGATAGATTTCTGTGAATGGCACTTCAGCAGTTTTCTCCTTGGAGACCTAGGACCATGTACCGCAAGCCTCCTCCTCTTCTAAGACCATAACTGCAGCTCCAACTCGACATTGGCCCCAGAAGCCTTTTCTCTCACTTTCTCTGCTTTTCTCTTTGATCCTGCAGCCAGACACTTTCTGCACTTGCTACACCCAACGGTTCTCTGTTTCCTCTTTTAGTGCCTAGTAACATTTTACTCGGTGCACAGCGATTTATATTAAATTCCCCATTCACTTTACAGTGTGGTTTCCATCTCCTGACACCATCTGTTCACTGAGATGTGGTTGGAAAAGCCCTGTGAACAAGGTGACCTCATATAAATGGGTAGGTATGCTTCTGGCCTCTGTTCTAGGTCATGGGGCTGCTTGTCTATTCCCATTCCAGTACACTCTGTCTTAGTTATGCTATTTCTGCACTGCATTACAGCTTCTTTTGCTGTAAAGCATTGCTTTGGTTCTTCTAGACATGGAAATTTCACCAGAATTTTAGAATTAATTCACTGTTTTTAATTACAAAATATGTTGAGGCTTTCAGGGTTTCCTATGAATCTATGAAACAATTTTTTTTTCTTTTTCTTTTTCTTTTTTCTTTTTTCGGAGCTGGGGACCGAACTCAGGGCCCTTGCGCTTGCTAGGCAAGTGCTCTACCACTGAGCTAAATCCCCAAACCCCTATGAAACAATTTAAAATGAATGGATATCGCAATATTTTTTATATAAAATCAAGGGGTATATCCATGGGTATAGCATGTCTCTCTACCTCTCATAATTTCATTTCACATAGTTCATTAATTTAATTGCAGGTGTATGATTATTTTGATCTTGCTATGAAATATTTTACCCATTTCCCACGTATGTGTTGCTGGCACATAAAGTAATTTTTATTGATATTATATCCACTAAACTAATTAATTTTTATTAATTTCAGTAGATTATAGTTCTATCCCCTTTTTTGTAAATATGAGAAGCTATGATTTGAAAGGACTTTATTCTCTTAAACTGGGTTGTCTAATGCTTCCCACAAAGCTCTGTAATATCTTATTTGCTCTTTTAGTAGCTGGAGAATCCGTAATGCTGTCTTCCTTCTCCTTCCTTACATTAGAACACGACAAATGTTTTCTTCTCTATTTTGTCCTGATTGCAAGATTATAATTTGCTATTTTTTCCCAAAGCAGAATCAGCTTGTCAGGACAGTAGATCTGGCTCAGCAGTGAGGGCGAGCACTGCTCTTTCAAAAGACCTGATTTTGAGATGCAGCTCCCATGTCAGGTGGTACAGCTGTCTCTAACGCCAGCTCTAATGCGATCTGATGCCTCTACCCTCCACAAGCACCCACAACCACATACACATACCCACACAGACACACAAATACAGAAATAAAAAATTATATACTTTTAAAAATGTTAACTTAATTTATTGACTTTTTTCTTAGTAATTAAAAAAAAAATCTTATCTTGGTATTTTTTTTCCTTTCCATTCTTTTAGAGATGGTTTCTTCTGCGTGGTGGTGGCACACGTCTTTAATCCCAGCAGGAGCCAGGTAGAAGTAGGTGGGTCTCGAGTTTGAGGCTAGCCTGGTCTAGAGAGTAAGGATAGCCAGGGCTACCCAGGGGAACCTTGTCTTGGAAACAACAAAACAAACAAACAAAAGTGGAAGCATTCCTATAAGCAATTCCTTCCACTGAAAAATTAAATTAAAAAAAAGAATAGTTGAATATTCCTTCAATGCATTGATTTAACTGCACCTAATTTCCAAATGTCATGCTTTTCTTTCTATGCAGTTTAACGTGTTTTAAGCCAATATAGCTTTCTTGGCAAGTTCTAGGACAATAGGAGATCCTGTTTTGAAAGTCTTGTTTCAAAGTCATTATTTTCTTAATACATTATACTTCCATTAGAAGTTAAAACTCTGGTTATTTATAAATGTCTTCTGATAGACACTATTAAAACAGAGTTTCCTTCCCTAACCAGGAACTCTTTAGCCCAGGGACCTTTAGTTTAGATCTCTAAGGCCCTCAGCAGTGAGCCCCCTTTGACACTGCCGGGATACTGCCACCCCACCCCACGATGGTAGCATCCACACAGAGGTCAGAGCTGATGACTTACCATGCTTGCTGGGTCCAGTTCCTCCATTTCCCACTTGGAGGCCATTACTAATCTTGGAATATTTGCCTCATGGCAAGATCTGGCAGATATGTTTTTAATATTGAGAAATAAACAGAAATGGTCAGCCAAAGGCACAGGCCGCAGATCAGATCCATTTCATGTGGCCTGGAGTGCAGAGGCACGGCTCCTTTGTTGGTTGCTAAAATTTTAAATTATGTCAAGAGGATTTCTACCCATTACCCCAAATCCTACATTTGACTTTGACAAATTGAACGCTGTTTGTAGCTATTTTTATCCACAGGCAAGAGTCTGGGGCTGGAGAGATCGCTTAATGGTTAATGCTCTTCCAGAGGTCCTGAGTTCAATTCCAGGCAACCACACGGTGGCTCACAACCATCTGTAGTGGGATCTGATGCCCTCTTCTGGTGTGTCTGAAGACAGCGGCAATGCACATATGTGTAATGAATAAATAAAAATCTTAAAAGAGAAAAGAGTCTGCTTTGCAGAAGCAGCAGTACAGTGATGGCAGTAAGTTAGCCTTCTGGTACTGTAGCACAATTCCTAAACTAAGCTACTCACAAAAGTGGAAGACTTATGCCCGCTCACAGTCTTGGAGGTAGCATCCATTGTCTGGCTTTAGGGGCTGTGGAGAGGTATACCAAGTTAGGGTTGCGTGATGACCGTTTTGAATATTGGAAAATAACTTGATAAATATTCAGAAGTTGAGCCTGATTCCTTCATGGGAGAGAATGAGAGAGAAAGAAAAACATTGGCATCTTACAGCCCCCCTTTGACTATGTATCCCTAATGAACAGAAGATCTCCCATGAGGCCCCACTTCTTAAAGGTCCCACTACCTCCCTCAGGTCTTTAACGTATGGGCCGTTGAGGGAACAGTTATCCAAGCCACAGCAGGTGCCTTTCATACAAATAGTCTTGGTATTGTACAGGCTTCAAATGGTGGGAAGGAGGAAGGACGGGGTGCAGGGACTGGATGGTGAAGGAGTGGAATTCAAACCCCAGGAACGATGAGTACCACTTTCCCACAGGCATATCTGAGGCAAAGATTCAAGCTGAAGACAGAAGAAGATGATCATTCTGCATCAGCCAGAACAGTGCAAGGTAGATCAGGGCAAGACTAGCGTGTGATGCTGGAATACCATAGCTTTACCTTGTTAGAGTCACAAAGAGTCACTCAGTCAGTCACCCAGAATTCCACTCTTCCTTCCAGGGAGGAAGCCCTGGAATCTGTGAGGTTTTTAAATAGGTTCAAGGGTAAGAAAATATGCAAGAATTGGTGGGTGTGTTTTCAAGTTAATTGTGTACTTGTAGGTGGAATACAGGTCCTTCACAAATAGGACTCTGGAAGAATGCAGCAGCAGAAGGGAGCAAATATCTGAGGAGCAGAAAAACTTTCCCAGCTTCCATGGGGCCCCTGAAATGAGCAGTTCTCAGACTCCGATAAAAAAGGGGAAATAGAAAAGGAAAGGAAAGGAAAAAGGAAAAGGGAAGGACATGACTGCTCCTAGGTAGGGTGAAGGAGAAAGTTTTTTTAATAGATATGTGGGAGATCACAGCCAGAGGCAGGCACATCTGGGAGAATCCAGAGTGGTCATGACTCTGAACCATATTGGGAGAGGGGGGGAAGGAGAGAAGGGAACCAAGTACAGCATCCAGGAGGCCAAAGGTCAGAAAAGCAGCAAAAAGATACAGATAACCAATCAAAATGTCTGAATTATCTAGGGATGAGCCTCTAGGGGAAAGGCAATCCAGCCCCTAGGCTGGCGAGTTCAGGGTAAAGGGCAGGTACGCAGGCCACACCCTGTAACAGGTAAAAACTGAGGAGTGCTGGGAGAGCCTGGAGTCCATCTCTGCTTTGAAACGCTGAATAGACACCGCAGCTGCTTGTCCTGGGTTTGAGACTTAACTACCACTGTGAGTTACCTCAGAATCTTGAGGGACTGATCCAGACATTGAAACATTTCCTGTAGAGTGTCTAAGGTTGAGGCTGACGACGAGCAGATATCTACTATAGATATGTCCCCTCTAGTCCTACCTCCTGATTCTTTCATTCTCATACAATGAGTAAATAAGTCACACAAAGAATTTTAATTATCTTTCCAATATTTTACCCCGCAACAGCAAGTAATCCAACCTGTGAATGTAACCCATGAACCTGAGGGAAGAGGAATTCGAGTAGCCATTTTCCTTTGCTGATCTTGGGGTCTCACAATCATGCACATCTTTCTTTCCTTTGCTTCTCTTCCCCCCGACAGGATATAATAGTCATCATTCTTTAACCAGCTACAGCAGTGTCATTTGACCCTAAAGATCATTACTTGGGAGAATAAGCTAGGTGGTAAGGAAAAGAAAAGTTCTGCTTTAGATTTCTCCAACATACGGTATTTCCAAGATTTTTTTAGATCTATTTTTATAGCTGGATGTGTCCCAGAAAAGAAAGTTGGCTTTTCCCTCAGAAACTTGTTTCTTCTATTGAAGGATTTGTAAGATCTTTGGATATTTCGAAAGGACTTTCCAGTGTGGAGATTTTTGAGCCACTGAGGGATCATTACCTAAGATTTAATAAAAGAAATGGGGGAGGAAGGTAATGGAGCTAGCAGCACACACCGCCAGCCCAGGCCCGACAGAGTACCAGCTTTTAGGCCCAGGAGAACCTCATCCTTAACTCAGCAAGCACTGGTCACACGCTAAAGCTTATTATCCGTCATTATGCACATCTGATACTTTATTTTTATTTTAGTTCAGAGTATTTGTTTGGCTTACTATGTGTTACTTTCCCAGCTCTGTACTAAAGCTTTTTTTTTTTTTAACTCAAAACGATTTTTTTTAACTCAGTTGTCGATTATTATGCCGTTTGTTTATGAACTAATTAATACTTTCTCGGTTGTTTACAACATTCCCAATAGTTCTCATCTTCGCTTTTGCCAAGAACACTAACCTGAGTTCCAAAAATCACAATTTCTTCAGGGAACAGCATGTTCTATTGGAATCACTTGAAATAGTGTCACAAATTGCTCTTGGAGATCCTGCGAGCCAGGTGTGCTCCACTCAGTCACTTATTGCTCTTGGCTTGGCCGCAGCTGATGCTCAGACTGTATTAAGCAGACGTGACTTATTTAGGTTTTGTTTGCCAGCAGAGCGGACCATGCCCTCGCTCTGCTCATCCGGACACATGCTGTTAAACATCAGGACGATGGCCAGTTCCAATCTCCTCCATTTGCCGTCTTTCCCTTGCCGAGGTTTAGTTCCTGGCGCCCTGTCTCTGCTCTGCGAGGCTCCACTATTTAGCACACTATCTGGAGGGCAGCCTTGGATGAGATTCTGAGCAAAGGATTTATCCTTTTCTAGAGGAGTTATTGTCAAAATCCATTTCAAATTACACGGCTTTGAAGACGAAGTTGTTGATGAGCCTACACGCGCTTTGAAGTTTAAAGGAGCTTCCTTGTCAAAAGCAAAATTTGATTGACATGTTTTTAAAATAATTTAGTTGTAATAGCTTGTGTAATCATGATATCATAGATACTGACACTTATTAAGGGCTAATCATACTGTACATGCTGAACAATTTATGTATGTTATCGTAGTTAATATTACAGCTCTGTAGAGACCTCTCTTCATTCTCAGTTCTTGGATGAGTCATAGGAACATGAACATATCCAGCATCACTCAGTGGCTGGATGGGGAAGCTGGATTATGGGGACCTTAAAGAATCTGCTTCCAGATTCTGTAATTTGTAGTCTCCATCCCTTGTAACAGAAGAAGGAGACGGAAGAGGTAACCAGACCAGCTCCTCTCGTGGAAAGGAACACTACATTCGCATCTTTTTGGAGGCAGATGAATTGGTTGTAAGTGACATGGGTATGGCCACTTTAATGTCTTTTAAAATGTATTTCTTCTTATTTATTCAAAAGATATTGTTTGGCAAACATCTACTACTTGTCAAGCTATAATTGGGTAGACCATGTGGGTAGGAATGAACAAATTTCTTTTTCGAATTGGTCTCCTCAGGTAAAAGATATGGCCTCAGAAACAAGTGTGTATAGCAAATGTCATGACAGGACACACATAGTAGAAGGTTGAGGAGAGGGGAAGACACGGCACTGGATTATGGCACTGTCAACATAACCAGATGTTCACATAATATCCCTGGCAATTCGGCTTCTCCAGAAAGATTCTTAAACTCAAATTTTAATCAGTTCATATTTTTTCCAGGATATGTATTGGGACTTAATAATGTAAAACAGGACCAGGGTACCTGAGTTTGCATCTTGACTCCAGTACATTTGAATGACTTGCTTAACATCCCTGCATTTCAATTTTCTCTGCTGAACACTAAGAATAATAGTTTTAGTAAGAGAATTGTTGTGAGAATGATATGAGCTAGAATTCTTGTGAAAGAATATTATATATATGTATATATTAGTTATATTGATTATATATAAGTAATATAACATTTTAGCTATTTATATATATATATAAGTTACCTTGTAATTATGTGTGTATATATATATATACATAAAATTATAAGTAAACACTTTGACCTATCTTTAAGGTAATCATGGCTACCTTCTTTCAGATGTAGCAGGTGACAATAATAACTGTATTTACTGATTGAACTGTTAATGTACTCTGGTTATCATGCTAGGATCTGTTATATACATTTAATTCAGCATCCCAGGAGTCCTCAAAATCAAATAATAAAATACAGACAAAAAGTAGCTAAGACATATCAGGACTTGGATATTTAAATGGAAAACTTAACTTAGTCTCTTTTTTTCAACCCAGAAATGCACCATACAGAAGGTGAGACTCCAGCCAGACCTTAATGGAACCCAACTAAATGGTGTGAAGGTCATTAGCAGGGTGGTGGTCAGGCAGAGATGAGAACTTGGGAGGTACACATGTAAAAGAACCTTGAGAGGATCGGGGGACATAGACTTGACCCAGAGGAAGAGCTGTAAAAGCTACAGAGGACCATCAATGTATCTTAGAACTTGAGCACATAGTGGCACAGTAACGTTTGTATTCTAGACAGGTCACTCCAGTGCCACCAAAGGCAATGGGTTAGAAGGAAGTAAAGTAAGTGTGGAAAACCCCATTGAAAGACCATTACACTAAAGCTGGAGATGGCTCCCTGCCCTTGCAGAAGACGAGAGTTCAGTTCCCAGCACACATCAGTCATCTCACAACTGCCCATAAGTCCAGCTCCAGGGAACCCAGGGCCAGTGTTCACCTTCCATAGCTGCTGACACACACATAGATACACACACATACCCACAATGAATAATAAACACACATATAGACACACACACGTAAATAATGAAGCATTTTAAGAGGGGACTGTTACAACGATTTTACTTGAGGAGCGATCATGAAAAGAAAGTAGGGCAGTAATGAAGGGAGAAACAGAGAGGTGAGCAGATTTGAGAAACATGTCTGTTAATTTGAATTTCATGTATCCAAATCAGTGCCATGTATAATCTTAAAAAAAAAATAATAGAATACCTATACGTCTCTGAATTTGGAGAAACATTTCCAATTTTTTGAATGAACAGTTTAGTGGGGAAATATTTTTTTCATTTTGTCCTTGCTATGATTCTTCAGTGATTAATGAAATTTACATATTTTAAAATATTCCGGTTTGATCTTGGAGCCATGAAGTCAAAGATGGATTTATTTTTAAATCAGAATCAACATCATTCAGGGAAGGAAAAGCTTCCTTTATAATCACATTCAGAACCAAAACAAATTTTAAAAGCAAGCAAATTATCCTAAGAAAATAAACATCTTAAAACATTCAAAGCAGAAGTCTGGACGCATTTCAGCAGCTGATACACACAGAGGAATGTCTGGAAATGTTAATATCTTCCTGATAAAATTCATCACTTAAAGAAGAGGAAATTCAAGTGGCTCGTGAAGGTCACAAAGTTGTCAAACTCTAGTTTCCTTTTAATAGCGGCATCAGGAGACTGTCTCCAGGTAGGGCCCTATTACCGTTGTTGCTGTTTCTCCACAGATGGCTCTCCAGTCGGGCTCTCTCCACCCCGCGCAGTATGACGGACATTTTGGACTTGATACTTTTATCTGTCAGTCAAGCTTGCATGTAACATACTGTGTGGTAGTCTTCGCAGCCTCTGCCCACCAGATGCCAGTAACACCCTCCTCCACTCAACACGCTGATAACCAAAACTGTCTCCAGACGTTGACAAATATCCCCCCCCCGGGGGGATGGCCCCAATTGAGAACAATTGTCTCAAGCCCTCTCTGTCCTTGAAATACCATACACTTTAGCCAAGAACGGGGGTGGGGGTTACAGACTCTAGCACTTCTTCGTTATTACGTTCACCGTGTTTATGCCGTTTTCTCAAAAAGTTGAGCATCGTCTGCCATTGCGATGAGGATCTTTTCTGTTTCCGCCTTCCGTTGGGTTTTTCCCCATTCCTGGCTATGCTTTTCACGAGTGGGCACTGTCCTCCCTTCTCGTCTTGCTCATAAGTGGATCCAGCCGGTAGAGAGATGGCAAAAGAATGGAGTTGATGGAACAGAAGTAGTGATGTCAAGCTGCTATGTGATTTCCATGGCTCTTAATCCAGTTGGTCAAATCCTTCCTCAGCCTGTTGTCCCTCTCCGATTCCATCCTCTACCCTGGATCCCAGCGATATCTCTGTCCTTTGCCCCTGCATTTGTCGGCAGTGTCTTTCGGTTGCTAATCTCTAGTTTACCTCTCTTTACCGTGGGACTGGATAACTTTCCCACCACCTAGGAAACTAATTGCCACAGAATGTGTTATATTCCCCTATGTTCTGTGTATTTATTTATTTATTTATTTATTTATTTATTTATTTATTTATTTATTTACATTCCAAGCACTGTCCCCCTCCAGGTCCTCCCTCCCCTTCTCCTCTGAGAAGGTGGGGCCCCCTAGATATCCCCCCACCCTGGCACATCAAAATCTCTGGATGTGCCTAATCTGTCAGAGACTTGATACAGTCAGTGTTTTAAAGCCCCAATTCCCATTGTGGAAGGAAGTAACTCATGCTAAATATGGTCATGGGGTAGAACTTTCATCTGATAGCGTCATTGTCCTCTAGGAAAAACAGACCTGACCCCATGCTCTCCACTTTCTTTTAAACCCCTCTCCCAACATGAGGACACAACAAGGAGTCATCTGCAATGCAAAAAAAGAATTCTCACCAAGAACTGAACCTACCAACATCTTGGTCTTATATTTTTCAGCTTCCAGAACTCTGAACAATTCTGCCTTGTAAGGCACTCCGTCAACTCTGCATTTTGTTATGGCAGCACACTATGCCTGGAGTATTTGTCTGTTTCTTGTACTATGCTTGTATTATTTGAAGGGGCTAGAGGGCTTCTGTTTTCCTACCAAGCCTAACTAACAAAGGTCTTTATATCCCCAAGACAATATACTGTCATGTGCCCCAAATTATTTAAAAGAAACTTTAATACTTTTCTTAACTGTTTTCTTCAGAAACATTGTAAGTTGTTTTTTGTTGTTGAGGGGGTTTTTTGTTTGTTTGTTTTTTGTTCCATCATGCTCAGAAGAAGGGAATGAGTCGACAGTATTTATCTTGTATGAGCATAAATGATCATAATTACTTTAGAAACTATGACATAAAAAATAAAGGTCCTGAGTCATTTGGAACCAGTCCTAATTCCCTTACTTACTTCCTGTGTGGCCCTAAATTAGTCTTTCTAGGCTACGCTTTCAGTAACTGAAAATCAGTCTAGTGATAGTAACAGCATAAGAGGGTTGTTCTGTGTAAAGTGTTTAGAATATGCTTAGAGATTGAGAAAACACTCAGTAAATCTAGTGTAAGACTCGAAGTGAGTCTGAACTACCAGGAGATCTCCCCAAGTGAGACAGGAGAATAGAGTTTGATGCAAATGCAAGAGGTTTATTTTCTGGCGTGTTGGGGCCAACCCTCAATCAGCCCCTCGTGGCAAGTGACTAGAAGATGACTCCAAATGGCTATCACAAGCAGTTTTTATACTTTTTAGAGATGCAGGTTACATCAGCAAGGTTTCAGTTTAAACTTATTGGTTGAGCATATTGACCTTTGAATCTATTGGCTAGCAAGGATAGGCAGATTATGACATGCATTTGAACTCTGAGACCAGAGGGTCAGGTGACTATCAGTCAGTATAGTCTGCGGATTTTCAAGAATGTTCCTGCTCCTCCCAAGAACTGTGGGTGGTAAATGGAACTTGGCCTAGTTTTGACCTGAGGCAGGTGGGTGTAAGACTGGCAAAAGCCCCTAGGGTCCTTCACTAGAACTCTTAGCTATAACTTACTATGTGCCAGTTCTGGTGTGAACTGCTATGTAATAAGGATCTAGACACAAATAAGGAGCAATGTCCTCAAAGAGTTTCCATATAGAATGGGCATGAACAGAACAGTAGTTATGAAAAGATGGCAAATTAATAGTCTGCTATCAGGAAGCCAACTTGATGAACTTTGGGCTCTGGGAGATTTGGTCAAGGGCTCAGTCTCTCTTGTGGCAATCACTAAGCATTTGCCCAACTTCTCTAAGCCTTCATGGTCTCACCCGAGAAATGGGCATAATTGTGGTGTCAATTTCATAGGGATGTGCGGGAAGAAGTGAGACAATAAATGCAGAGTCTATTACAGAGCTCTTGGCAGATGACACATTTCCACAGAAGAGCTATTAATTTTATCATTAATGGGAGAGCATAGATTAGGGGTGTCAAACTTACCAAGAAATTTACTACTTGTTGCCTGACACTTTGAGCAACTGAACAATGACTGTCTTCCATGGTTCTCCCATGCTCAGAGGAGGGAAACAAGTGTATCCTACTTTTCTAGTTGAGAAGAGTCACAGCTACTTTAGAAAATGTCTTGACAAAACCTATTAACCCTTAATACATGCATGCAAATCAGTTCCCCACCTGTATGTATACGGGCACACACGCACACAAGAACATTTATATCAGCTTTGTTGTACTAGGACAACCCATTAGCAAAAGAATGGGTCAATGCACCGAGTGCCATTCATCCATACACAATGGAATTTTGTATTGAAATGAGAGTAAGCTACACACGCATGCCAGAATATGGATACCACAGACAAAAGAGTTGAGAAAGCAAGCCAGAATGTGCAGCTTCTTATTCTACTTAGAAGAAGTTTAAGAAAAGGAAAATTGATCTATGGGTCACAGGAATCAGAGCAACTGTTACTATTTTAAAAAAATACCAAGTGGACCAGTGTACTGATAACTTGTTTCTTTAACCATGCAAGGCAGAAACACTGACATGCTTTGCAATGTCCAAGGTGCAAATACTCCCAGCATCATGGATGGATTACAGGCTCCAATAGACCTCAGTGAATAGATTTGCAAAGAGATACAAATGTGAATTCCCTGCTCTGCTAACAGAATTGGGAGGTGGCACTCGAGAGTAATGTGATGTGCTAAGACTTTCTATCTATCTTGAACACAGGCACATGTTATGATTTTTACTGCATGTTATATTTCAGTAGAATGTAAAAGTAAAAATGAACTTCCATAAACTAGAAAGAAAGCATAGTTTTAACTGTCGTGTCCCATAGGAAGATGCAGAGAGGGACCAGGGCAGTCTAAGGTTAGGATACAGGCACTCTTTTTTTTTTATGTTTAGAGTGCATCTGAAGCAAAACACAGACACCATAAAGGTAGAAATAGTTTTTGGCTTTTTTTCACTGTGGTGATTTGCACAGCTGGACCATCCTTAAGTAGGGCAACTTTGGACAATCTCATCAACAGCGGTTGATATACCTGATAAAACAGCTGTGTTTTTGAAAAGTATCCCAGATTCACTATCCTAGAGTCTGTGATCTTGTCACTTAGAAATGTGGTTCCTCCCCTGGGAAGCTCCAGTTGAACATCACTAGAAGCACAGAGCTGTTTAGTTAGACACACCAGAAGGCATCAGCACGAACACTTTTTATTGTGAGAAAAAAAAATACACGACCACTTTTATTATGTCCTTCACAGTTAAATGAGCTGAGTACATGTGAAGATACCTGTAGTCTGCCTAAGTGAGAGCTCATCAAGAAGACATCTGCTCCTGGTATGTACAGTACTCGAGTATTTAAAGTTACGAAGCCAAAGCAAAAACTTAAATGGTGTCTATAACGACTGAGGAAGTCCGCAGATTCATTTGCTTCCAATTTGGCAGTAGAGCACCATAGAAAACACCAAACCAAGAATCTAGAAACAAAGCACAGGATTAATGTGGACGCTAAAGAATAACGTGGAAAATGAAAGCTGTCGACTGAATGGGAAATTAATACCAAAGTCTGAGTACAGCTGTCTCTCCCCATTCTCTCTGTCTGTCTGTCCGTCCATCCGTCCGTCCGTCCATCTGTCCGTCCGTCCGTCCATCTGTCCGTCCATCCGTCCATCTGTCCATCCATCCATCCATCCATCTACCTACCTGTCTCTGTCTGTATGTGTCTCTGTCTCTGAATCTGTGTGTATGTTGTGTGTGTGTGTGTAAGTAAGTGCACCAGGTTTTTCCAGCTTGTCAGCCAATCTTCAATGACCGGACTTAATAGTGCAGTATCAGCTACTCCAGGATGGTCTCCTCTTGTGGTATGCACATATCTTTCTGTAAGCACTTCCCTCTAAGCTCTGAGTACCCACAGCCTGCAGGCACTAAATATACTTATTGATTCCGTTGAAAGACCATGGTCATCTGGTTTGGATCATCTGCACAGAAATCAAGGAGTCTAAAATTTCTTTTACTAAAGTTTTAGGCAATGCTTAGAAGTGAGAAAAAAAATGAGTAAATGTTTGAAGAAGGAAAAAAAAACTGTAAACTATGGGTAACAGCTTGAGTCCGGAATTTTCTTCTGAAGAAACAAAACACAGGCGAAAATCTAGAGCGTGAATCCCATCTCATTAGTTCTTCCAAGAGTCAGGACCCTCAAAACCGGCTCTAGTTGGCTCTGTACTTGGTGACTTAAATGCTTCGGTTTTGATGAGGAAATGATAGACATAACCTGTGTGTGGTTAGATGGAAATCATAGCCCTTCCCTGTTTCCTTTGAAAGGAGGCTGGGGGAGAGAAAGGTGACATTTGCTGAGTCACCTTAAACTCTCCCCCTGAGTTTCTCACTAACATCATCCTAGAAGCATAATTCAAATGAGGACTGCAATCAACTTTTTTCTGTCTTAATAGAAAAAAAGAGCAACAGATAGCCGTTCTCTGGAGCCTCCATTCAGGATGATCTGAGAGGCAGGGCTCGAAAGTCATTTAATCATTTTGCCTTTATCCCAAGCCTTTCTGCTGGGAAACAAGAAATAAAGAAAATGCCTAAAAGACGGAGTGCCAGCATCAACAGTGTATTGCCTCGAGATGAATGCCTAACGCCTTGAGTCAGCGAAGGCCTCAGGTTGAAGAACTGAATGAAACACTCTTGCATGGTTCTTTATATCTGTGTCTTATCACTGACAGCACACTTCTTTCCTGTCTATATCAGGTAAGAACATTTATGTTCAGAAAAACAGAAGAGAAATTAACCATTTTATGATGTGTATACTAAAACTTACGACGAACTTGCTGCTAAGTCCTTTTTTATGCTTAGACTATGTTTAGACTCCCACATGCTGAAGCTGTTTTTCCAAAAGTGGTAAAAAGACCGTTTTCTGAATGGCTTTGTTCCTCTGAGGAAGCCCTTCGACCTTTTAAGTGATGTATAGTTCACTTTTTATTTAGTGAATGTAAAACCGAAAAATGCTTACCACTTTTCAATAAGAATAATAATCTGTTTAAGTCTAGTTAAGGATTTCAAAAATCCACAGATGATTTTTTTTTCCAGAACCGAGTAGAAGCATCCTATCTTAGTTCCTAGTATGCACTGTGAGAGGAAGCCCTTAAATACGGTCTTAACAAAGCTTCCTAAGGTCGAAATAGAAGACATGATTTTTCTTTTTCTTAGAAGATATTTGCATATATTTTCTGCATTAGTTCTGTGGGAAATTGATTCTATTTTCTGAAAAATGTTTATGAGAAGATATTTTCTCTCTATGCGTCTTGGCATTTCCTTGACCTTGGAGGCAGAGAACGTAAGTGCTAAGAGGCTCGCCTAATGATTCGAAGACTGAAGTCGAATTGGGGCCAGGTTTCTACTGACTGGATAACAGAGGACCATTTGCAAAGGTCTCTTGATTCGGGCACTAAATAATTTTCTTTTACATCAAACTCTAAAGGGAAGACAGACTTTAGACTGGGAAACCAAACAAGGAAATTACCCAACAATTCTTTCAGTCAGCTGTTCTCCGTATCTACTGATAGTCCAGACATCACAATTTAACCCCCTCACTCACAGCTAAACATTACAACAGCAGCACACACAGCCCCATGTGGTAAATTACTGCGTGTAACATTTTTATTTAGCTGTTTGACTGGAAAGACATAGGAGAATTAAAAACGCCCGTAAGTGTGTAGCAAACACAAAGAGTATATCAAATCCATAGAATATTGATATGTGCTGCTCCCTTTGCAACCGAGTTTCCCACTCGCCCTGTTAAGATCCCTGGCAATGGCTTTGGCTATGATATGCAAGCCACCAATCTTCCCAGCCAATCGTGTCCCTGTTACTTTTGGCTCAGCTTCAACAAACCTCTTAAGCTGTATTCTGTCATCTCATCTCTCTAAGTGTGACGCTAGCATGAAATTTAATACTTAACTTCATTTAAGGCCTGCTCTCCCGATCTTAGTTCTTAGTGATTAAGCCCAGGTCTCTGAGTTTATTAACCTCATGCCCACCAAACTGTATTCTTGGGCAGGATTTAAGTTCAACTCTGTCAAAGCACAAGTGTGTGTGTGTGTGTGTGTGTGTGTGTGTGTGTGTGTGTGTCTGTATGTGTGTATGTATGTATGTGTGTGTGTGTATTTGTGTGTGTCTGTGTGACTGTGTGTGTATCTGTGTGTGTGTCTGTGCCTGTGTGTGTGTCTGTGTGTGTATCTGTGTCTGTGTCTGTGTGACTGTGTGTGTATCTGTGTGTGTGTGTCTGTGTGACTGTGTGTGTGTGTCTGTGCCTGTGTGTGTGTCTGTGTGTGTGTATGTATGTATGTATGTGTGTGTGCCATATGTTTATATGACTATGAGTATATTTCTCACCTTTGTAGCCATTGCATCTTATTTCTAAACTATCATGAGGCCAGGATACAAGGTAAATGAGCAAAGGACATGGAATAAATGTTAGAATCTAGAGAAAGAGACCTAATAATGCAGAATAACTTCTTTGACTTTCTATCAGATTCAAAGAAATTCATGCTGTACCAACACAGGATTTTTAATTTGGACCATGAGAATGTAACCTACCTACTTACCTACCTATCTTTCTTTCTTTCTTTCTCTCTTTCTTTCTCTCTCTCTTTCTTTCTTTCTTTCTTTCTTTCTTTCTTTCTTTCTTTCCTTCTTTCTTTCTTTCTTTCTTTCTTTCTTTCTTTTTTTTTATGGTAGCAGTATTTTTTTCTGACACTTGGCTGAGTAATGCCACTAAGAACCACTTAGAACATTATCTCAATTTACTCTCAAGAGAAATTCCTACCAAGTGGTGATGAGACGGGAGTTCGCAATCTGCTAAAGCGCCCAAAGCTACCAGTGCGCATTCCACGAGAAGGACATTAGCAGGGAGATTCCACACGGTGTTCGAATTCTCGCTACTGTATTGACAGAAACTCACAGGCAACTTGGATTCATTTGATATCTCCATGCCTCAAGATCTGAGATAATTCCATAAACGCTTCTTTGAAAATGTTTTATTTCATCTTCTTGGCAAATATCTGGAGGCCATATAAAAGCTCTCCTTCGGGTCGTAAAAAGAAATGCCAAGAAGCCCATCAAGGTAAAAATCTGATGGAGAATGTATTTGTCAGCATCAATAATTGAATTGTTGGAGTGATACAGCAGCCTCGCCCAGAGCTTTCCTGGCGATATCTCCAAGTCTACTTATAGTAGCTGAGCTGGGAAAAGGCAAGGCAAAGACTTGCGGTGTTGAGAAATTCTCAGATTTCTCTAGAATGAATTAGAGGAGAAGTATTTCTTCATGCCTTTGAGTTTGGCTTGTTTCCTGTCTCAAGATCGTGGCTGGAAAGGAGCAGTCGCAGGGGCTGCGCCTTTGCTTTGGGTTCCCACTTTCTGCTGAGCTCACTCGAGGAATGTTTAACACTTGTACTAGTTCTTGATGCAAAAGGGACACCTACAACTATGAATTATATAGATTTTTTCTCAAAACAAGACTTTTAGAAATAGCAGCCTCCACCCTCCTCCATGTACAGGAATCTAATCCTACCTATTCCAGACTCAAGAATGAGTCTAAGAGGTACTGTGCCCTGGGCAGTGTATACCTGGTGCTTTTTAAATACCCTCAGTTCGGTTCATCATGAGGATATGCTACTGCCAAGGACAGTCTCGGCTAGGTTCATGTTCTTGGAGAAGGGTCTTTGGGAGCAGCAAAAACAAATGACTTGAACTCAAATCATGGGTTCAAGGTAGTAGCCTAGGTTCCAGACTGTTCTCTCTCTGTGTCTCCTTGTCTCTGTCTCTCTCTCTCTGTGTGTGTGTGTGTGTGTGTGTGTGTGTGTGTGTGTGTGTGTGTGTGTTCTGCTCTGTTTTAGACAGCTTTTTCTTGCTATTCTAAAAACTCTGGTTGAGACAGATAGCTTTTTGCTTCAGACAGCTCTCTTTGCTAGTATAACTTCTAAAAGCTCTCTAGATAGCTCATAGGCTTTCTGATCATAGTCAGAAAAGCCGCTATAAAAAAAAGTTCTTGGATCTTTCCACCAAGTCAGAAATCTTGTTAGAAAAATTAAAAAAAAAATTCTTGGTTTTTCTGATTAAAACCAGAAAGCCAGAAACAGTTCTAGAAGAGCCATGTTCACTCTTCAGACAGCTGCTAGGAAACATTTTAAAAGGGCTGTATCAGCTGTCTAAGTAATGCTTGGGATTTCTGACTAAGAAATCCTGTTAGAAAAATTCTAAAGGAGACGTGTTCACTCTCCATGGATTTTTCCAACCAAAATCAGAAATCCTGTTTGAAAGAAATTCTTTAGGTGCTGTTTTCACTCTGGCTAGAGAAAAATTCTAAAACCTGCTGTCACTTTCTGTTAGCTCATCTCATGCACACCAAAACCCCAGTTTTTTAATTTAGATACCAATTCAGTTATTTATTCCAGGTTCCCCTTTGAATCCTATGAATCAGCATCCTGTGGCCCCAGCCCCTTAATTCTTAGGAGACAGCAAACATACATTTTGTTTTAACACTGCAAAGGAATGCAGAGATCTGCCTGTCTCTCTGTTAAGCAGAGACAGTAAACTAGCTGGGTGGGACCCTGACCTGAAATTACCATTTCTACAAGTTGGCTCACAGAGCAGCTGCTTTTGTCTCTTTAGATTCGTGAAGCCCCTCATAAATACATATTACACCCTTATATTTTGCCTAGTTGAGAAATTACATATTTTTGAACGCATGTTTTTTAGAGTTCTTTTCCACAGCCCTAAGGGCTGCCCTGAAGGTCTCAACTTTTACCATACTGCCGAGACATTAGCCACACCTTTGCCTCTCGGACTCATATTACCTCAGATTATCATGGGGTCATTAACACGGAGGACATTCCTCAAAGGAGGAATGTAAAGATATGTGCAGTATTATACAAACAAGCCTTATTGCCCACAGCAGTTATTGACACTCCTGGAGGCCACCTCTGCTGGTCTTGTCCCAGGGGCAGAAACCGTGTCATTCTGTCCCCACCCAGGCCATGCTGGACCCACATGTTACAATGTTACAATTATTACAAATGCATGCTGAGATGATCGCTGCTATACTGTACCTCGATAACTGCCAGTCCAAAGGCAATTCCAATGACAATAATAATGTTTTTTTCAACCAGCTCTTTTATCAGAGAAAGACAGGTCTGTTAAAAAGAAGAAGAAGAAAAGAAAACATTGCTTTTAGTGAAATCTTGATCTCAGATTAAGTTTTTGATTCTTCTGGCTGACGTTTCATATTGTTACCAAGGTCAACAAAGAGGAATTGAACTATTTCTCCTACTCCAGACTTCACTCTTACTCTGTGCGCTAAAGAACATCTGAGCCAACTTTCCTTTTTTTCTTTAGCTACGTAGCTCCTGACTGTGGGGACTGACACAACAAAACGACACTGTGCAAGCGCTCAGTGTCAAGCGCTCCAGCACAGACGACATGCTCAGGAGTAGTTGGCCAACAAATAATGAACCAGACAGGGTTTTTTTTTTGTGTGTGTGTGTGTGTGCTTTTATAGATTACAGTTTGGTAGGCAGAAGGATTGGGGTTAAACTCTTTTCTTGGGGGTTTTGCTGTTGTCCTGTATTTTTGTTTGTTCGTTTGTTTGTTGAAAAATAACTTAAAATTGGGATGGTAGGGTAAAGGAAAGGATCTGGAAGGCTTGCGGGAGGGAAAAATATGATCAAAATATATTTAAATAAAATATGTCTTAAATATTAAAAATATAATGAAAATGATTTTGTGAAATTTTTTTAAAATTAATTAAGTCGATTTGTAACAATCTATCTCCAAGCTGTAATTTTCAGAAACAAAGAAAATCATGGATTATGTGGGTTTGTGATCTGCAGCAGGGAAGGCTACTGTTGAGACCCCAGCTATGCAGAGTGCAGCTACTCCTCTGAAAAACAACAGATGTCAAGTCCTCTAATAGTAAGTATGACTTCTATTTTTAATCTTTGGAGGGTCCACTATGTGTGCTGTTATGATATTACTTTAAGAAAGTGACTTTCTGGGCTGGAGAGATGGCTCAGCCGTTGAAGGCTAGGCTCACAACCAAATATATAAGAAAGTGACTTTTTCCTCTGTGACTTGGTATTTTTCTTTCCATTTGTTAATGACACTGACAGCTGGTAAAGAAAAACGCCAGATGGGGAAATAACCTTCGGGTCTCATAGAAGCTAAGGTACTGTGAGTTGGAGTAACTTTCGGGAATCTCTCATGACTAGATTATACTCATTTGCTGAAGCTGTTCTGATGCTACAAAGGTATAACTGATACAGAGTTGTCTCTGAAGAAGAAGCCATTAGTGCCAACCTAACATTAGTGCCAACCTAACATTAGTGCCAACTGTGTTTCTGCTAAGCGTCTCTCGGCAGAAGGGACAGCTATTTGCTTGTTTATTATTTATTCATTTATTTTTACGTGAATTTGGTGTTTTGCCTGCCTGCATGTGTGCATGAGGGTGTTGGGCCCCCTGGGACTGGAGTTACAGACAGTTGCAAGCTGCCATGTGGGCGCTGGGAGTTGAAATCGGGTCCTCTGGAAGAGCAGTCTTCACTGTGGAGCCAGCCCTAATGTGAAAAGCCTTCTGACGAGAGATCCTTGAGTCAATTTTTTTTAAATCTTCTATTAGAAAGCACATGAAAAAGAGACGGTGGTACCTACAACTCACGCGCTTTGGAAGCACATAACATATAGAAGATGGAAACTCAACAATTTAAGTCGATTTCAAATACTCAAAGCAATTTCTCAATTGCAGTGAGAAGTAGATAAACCAGCAAGCCCAGGTAACATTTGGAAACTGAAGCCCCAGACATTACATCCTTTATCTCTACTTACAAGGATTCTTGGG